>NC_133743.1:2130269-2167769 GCF_048934315.1 Petromyzon marinus
CTGTGTGTCTCTCTGTGTGTCTCTCTCTCTCTCCTAGATGGTTAAATACAGTCTGGGTTGTGATCTACAATTGATGGGTCGCTGTGTGTCTCTCTCTGTGTGTCTCAATCTCTCCTAGATGGTTAAATACAGTCTGGGTGGTGATCTACAATTGATGGATCTCTGTGTCTCTCTCTCTGTGTCTCTCTCTCCTAGATGGTTAAATACAGTCTGGGTGGTGATCTACAATTGATGGGTCTCTGTGTGTCTCTCTCTGTGTGTGTGTCTCTCTCTCTCCTAGATGGTTAAATACAGTCTGGGTGGTGATCTACAATTGATGTCTCTCTGTGTGTCTCTCTGTGTGTGTCTCTCTCTCTCCTAGATGGTTAAATACAGTCTGGGTGGTGATCTACAATTGATGGGTCTCTGTGTGTCTCTCTCTGTGTGTCTCTCTCTCTCTCCTAGATGGTTAAATACAGTCTGGGTGGTGATCTACAATTGATGTCTCTCTCTGTGTGTCTCTCTGTGTGTGTCTCTCTCTCTCCTAGATGGTTAAATACAGTCTGGGTGGTGATCTACAATTGATGGGCCTCTGTGTCTCTCTGTGTGTGTCTCTCTCTCCTAGATGGTTAAATACAGTCTGGGTGGTGATCTACAATTGATGTCTCTCTGTGTGTCTCTCTGTGTGTGTCTCTCTCCTAGATGGTTAAATACAGTCTGAGTGGTGATCTACAATTGATGGGTCTCTGTGTGTCTCTCTCTGTGTGTCTTTCTCTCCTAGATGGTTAAATACAGTCTGGGTGGTGATCTACAATTGATGTCTCTCTGTGTGTGTCTCTCTGTGTGTGTCTCTCTGTGTGTGTCTCTCTCTGTGTGTCTCTCTGTGTGTCTCTCTCTGTGTGTGTCTCTCTCTCTCTCTCTCTGTCTCTCCTAGATGGTTAAATACAGTCTGGGTGGTCAGCTACAATCCATGAGTCTCTCTGCGTGTGTGTCTGTGTGTCTCTCTCTCTCTCACTCTCTCACCTGTATAGTTAAATAAAGGATCCTATGGGCACCCCACCCACCCACCCCACCCACCCCACCCACCCACCCCTCTGAGTTCTCACGCATTCCCCTTACAAAGGATGGACACGGGCTTGGGATGGGTCGTCCTTAGTATCCAGGACAATGATTCAGCCTGTGGTGACCTTGCAGGCACGCGGGATGGTGGGGGTTGTGGTGGTGGTGGTGGGGGTTGTGGTGGTGGTGGTGGGGGCTGGGATGTTGAACTGTGACCTCCAAATTGGGTGCTGATGGACAAATTCGCTCCGGTGGACAGAGGAAAGGGGAGCGCACAGGGAGAGCAAAGAGGTGCCCAGGTAGCCTCTGGATACACACACAGACAAGGAGACACACACACACACAGGTACACACACACACATACACAGGTAGACACACACACAGGTAGACACACAGGTAGACACACAGGTAGAGACACACAGGTAGACACACAGGTAGACACACAGGTAGACACACACACAGGTAGACACACACACAGGTAGACACACAGGTAGACACACAGGTAGACACTCACACAGGTAGACACACAAACAGATAGACACACACACAGATAGACACACACAGGTAGAGACACACACAGGTAGACACACACAGGTAGACACACAGACACAGGTAGACACACACAGGTAGACAAACACACAGGTAGACACACAGGTAGACACACACAGGTAGACACACACAGGTACACAAACACACACAGGTAGACACACACACAGGTAGACACACACACAGGTAGACACACACACAGAGAGACACACACACAGGTAGACACACACACAGGTAGACACACACACAGAGAGACACACACACAGGTAGACACACACACAGGTAGACACACACACACACAGGTAGACACACACACAGGTAGATACACAGGTAGACACACACAGGTAGACACACACACAGGTAGACACACACACAGACAAGGAGACACACACAGGTAGACACACACACAGGTAGACACACACACAGGTAGACACACACACACAGGTAGACACACACACAGATAGACACACACACAGGTAGACACACACACAGACAAGGAGACACACACAGGTAGACACACACACAGGTAGACACACACACAGGTAGACACACACACACAGGTAGACACACACACACAGATAGACACACACACAGGTAGACACACACACAGGTAGACACACACACACAGGTAGACACACACACACAGGTAGACACACACAGGTAGACACACACACAGGTAGACACACACAGGTAGACACACACTGGTAGACACACAGGTAGACACACACACAGACAGACACACACACAGGTAGACACACACAGGTAGAGACACACACAGGTAGACACACACAGGTAGACACACACACAGACAGACACACACACAGGTACACACACAGGCAGACACACACACACAGGTAGACACACACACAGGTAGACACACACACAGGTAGACACACACACACAGGTAGACACACACAGGTAGATACACACACACAGGTACACACACACAGGTAGACACACACAGGTAGACACACACACAGGTAGACACACACACAGAGAGACACACACAGGTAGACACACGCAGGTAGACACACAGAGACAGACACACACAGATAGACACACAGGTAGACACACACACAGGTAGACACAGACACAGGTAGACACACACAGGTAGAAACACAGACACAGGTACACACACAGACAGACACACACATAGGTACACACACACACAGGTAGACACACACAGATAGACACACACACAGGTACACACACACACAGATAGACACACACAGATCGAAACACACACACAGGTAGACACACACACACAGGTAGACACACACACAGACAGACACACACACAGACAGACAGACACACACAGGTAGACACACACACAGACAGACACACACACAGGTACACACACAGACAGACACACACAGCTAGACACAGACACACAGATAGACACACACACAGGTACACACACACACAGGTAGACACACATACACACAGACACACAGATAGACAGACACACAGACACACAGATAGACAGACAGATAGACACACAGATAGAAAGATAGACACACAGACACACAGATAGACACACAGACACACAGATAGACACACAGACACACAGACAGACACGCACACAGACAAATAGATACACAGACACACAGACAGACACACAGACAGACACACAGTTAGACACACAGATAGACACATAGATAGACACAAAGACAGACACACAGATAGACACACAGATAGACACACAGACACACAGATAGACACACAGACACATAGACACACAGGTAGACACACAAAAAGACGCACAGACACAGATAGACACACAGATACACAAATAGACACACAGACAGACACAAATAGACACACAGATAGACACACAGACAGACACACACACACACAGGTAGACACACACAGGTAGACACAGACACAGGTAGACACACACACAGGTAGATACAGACACAGGTAGACACACACACAGGTAGACACAGACACAGGTAGACACACACACAGGTAGACACACACAGGTAGACACACACACAGGTAGACACACACAGGTAGACACACACAGGTAGACACACACAGGTAGACACACACAGAGATAGACACACAGGTAGACACACACACAGGTACACACACACACAGGTAGACACACATACCCACAGACAGACAACCAGACACACAGATAGACACACAGACACACAGACACACTAATAGACACAGACACACAGATAGACACACAGACACACAGACAGACACACACACAGACAAATAGAAACAGACACACAGGCAGACACACAGACAGACAGATAGACACACAGATAGACATACAGGCTGACACACAGATAGACACAAAGACAGACACACAGATAGACACACAGATAGACATACAGACACATAGATAGACACACAGACGCATAGACACACAGGTAGACACATAGATAGAAACACAGACACACAGATAGACACACAGACAGACACACAGTTAGACACATAGATAGACACATAGATAGACACAAAGACAGACACACAGATAGACACACAGATAGACACACAGACACATAGATAGACAAACAGACACATAGACACACAGGGAGACACACAGAAAGACGCAAAGACACAGACAGACACACAGATACACAAATAGACACACAGACAGACACAGATAGACACACAGACACACAGACAGACACACAGACAGACACACGCACAGGTAGACACACACACAGGTAGACACACACACAGGTAGACACACACACAGGTAGACACACACAGGTAGACACACACAGGTAGACACACACACACAGGTAGACACACAGACACACACACAGGTAGACACACACAGGTAGACACACACAGGTAGACACACACACAGGCAGACACACACACAGGTACACACACAGGTAGACACACATACCCACAGACAGACAACCAGACACACAGATAGACAGACAGACACACAGACACACAGATAGACACACAGACACACAGACAGACACACACACAGACAAATAGACACAGACACACAGGCAGACACACAGACACACAGATAGACACACAGATAGACATACAGACTGACACACAGATAGACACAAAGACAGACACACAGATATACACACAGATAGACATACAGACACATAGATAGACACACAGACACATAGACACACAGGTAGACACACAGATAGACACACAGACACACAGATAGACACACAGACAGACACACAGTTAGACACACAGATAGACACATAGATAGACACAAAGACAGACACACAGATAGACACACAGATAGACACACAGACACACAGACAGACACACAGACACATAGACACACAGGTAGACACACAGAAAGACGCACAGACACAGATAGACACACAGATACATAAAGAGACACACAGACAGACACAGATAGACACACAGTCACACAGACACACAGACAGACACACAGATAGACACACAGACAGACACACAGACAGACAAACACACAGGTAGACACACACACAGGTAGACACACACAGGTAGACACACAGACACACACACAGGTAGACACACACACAGGTAGACACACACAGGTAGACACACACAGTTCGAAACACAGACACAGGTAGACACACACACACAGGTACACACATACACACAGGTAGACACACACACAGATAGACACACACACACAGGTACACACACAGACAGACACACACACAGGCAGACACACACACAGACAGACACACACACAGGTAGACACACATAGAGATAGACACACACACAGGTACACACACAGACAGACACACACACAGACACACACACAGACAGACACACACAGGTAGACACACATACCAACAGACAGACAACCAGACACACAGATAGACAGATAGACACACAGACACACAGACAGACACACACAAATAGACACAGACACACAGGCAGAAACACAGACACACAGATAGACACACAGATAGACATACAGATACACAGATAGACACACAGACAGACACAGATAGACACACAGACACACAAACACACAGACAGACACGGATACACAGACAGATACGCATGCACACAGATAGACACACAGATAGACACACAGACACACAGACAGACACAGACAGACACACAGAGAGACACACAGATAGACATAGACAGACACACAGATAGACACACACAGACACACACGCAGACACACAGACAGATACACAGATAGACACACAGATAGACACAGACAGACACACAGACACACAGGCAGACACACACAGACACAAACATAGACAGACACACAAACACACAGATAGACACACAGATAGACACACAGACACATATATAGACACAGACACACAGACACCCAGACAGACACACAGATACACAGACAGACAAACAAACGCACAGACACAGACAGATAGACACAGATACACAGACAGACACACAGACACAGATAGACACACACACATAGACACACAGATAGACATACAGATAGACATAGAAACACACAGACAGATACACAGATAGACATACAGACAGACACACAGACACACAGATAGACACACATATAGACACATAGATAGACACACAGACAGACAAATAGACACACAGATAGACACACAGATAGACACATAGATAGACACACAGACACCAGATAGACACACACACATAGACACACAAATAGACATACAGATAGACATAGAGACACACAGACAGACACACAGATAGACATACAGACAGACACATAGACACACAGATAGACACACAGATAGACACATAGATAGACACACAGACAGACAGACACACAGATAGACACACAGATAGACACGCAGATTGACATACAGAGAGACACACAGATAGACACATAGACACACAGACACACAGACAGACACACAGATAGACACACAGATAGACACACAAACACACAGACACACAGACAGACACACAGACACACAGATAGACACACAGATAGACACACAGATAGACACGCAGATAGACATACAGAGAGACACACAGATAGACACGCAGATTGACATACAGAGAGACACACAGATAGACACACAGATTGACATACAGGTAGACAGACAGACACACAGATAGACACACACAGATAGACACACAAACACACAGACAGACACACAGATAGACACACAGATAGACACATAGACACACAGATAGACACACAGACACACAGACAGACACACAGACAGACACACAGACAGACACACAGACACACAGATAGACACAGAGACACAGACAGACACACATAGACAAACACAGATAGACACACAGACTGACACACAGACAGACACACAGATAGACACACAGATAGACACACAGATAGACACATAGCCACACAGATAGACACACAGACACACAGACAGACACACAGACAGACACACAGACACACAGATAGACACAGATACACAGCCAGACACACATAGACAAACACAGATAGACAAACAGACTGACACACAGACAGACACACAGATAGACACACAGACAGACACACAGATAGACAGACACATAGATAGACACACAGATAGACACACAGACAGACAAACAGATAGACACAGAGACACACAGATAGACGCACAGACACACAGATAGACACACAGACACCCAGATAGACACACAGCCAAACAGATACACAGAGAGACAAACAGAAAAACACACAGACACACAGATAGACACACAGACACACAGATAGACACACAGACAGACGCACAGACAAACAGATACACAGACAGACAAACAGAAAGACACACAGACACACAGATAGACACACAGATAGACACACAGACAGACACACAGACATACAGATAAACACACAGACACACAGACAGACACACATAGACAAACACAGATAGACAAACAGACTGACACACAGACAGACACACAGATAGACACGCAGACATACAGACACACAGATAGATAGACACACACAGACAGACACACAGATAGACACATAGGTAGACACACAGACAGACGCACAGACAGACAGACAGATGCACATATAGATACACAGAGATAGAGGCGAATGATTCACCCAGGTAGCCTCTAGCAGGGGCAAGTGCTGTGAGCGAGCAGTCACTCTTGTGGTGGTGGTTGTGGTGGTGGTGGTTGTGGTGGTGATGGTGGTGGTGGTGGTTGTGGTGGTGGTGGTGGTGTTGGTTATGGTGGTGGTGGTTGTGGTGGTGGTGGTGGTTGTGGTGGTGGTGGTGGTTGTGGTGGTGGTGGTTGTGGTGGTGGTGGTGGTGGTTGTGGTGGTGGTGGTTGTGGTGGTTGTGGTGGTTGTGGTGGTGATGGTGGTTGTGGTGGTGGTGATGGTGGTTGTGGTGGTGGTTGTGGTGGTGGTGATGGTGGTGGTGGTTGTGGTGGTGGTGTTGGTTATGGTGGTGGTGGTTGTGGTGGTGGTGTTGGTTATGGTGGTGGTGGTTGTGGTGGTGATGGTGGTTGTGGTGGTTGTGGTGGTGATGGTGGTTGTGGTGGTGGTGGTTGTGGTGGTGGTGATGGTGGTGGTGGTTGTGGTGGTGGTTGTGGTGGTGGTTGTGGTGGTGGTTGTGGTGGTTGTGGTGGTGGTGGTTGTGGTTGGTGGTGGTGGTGGTTGTGGTGGTGGTGGTGGTTGTGGTGGTGGTGGTGGTTATGGTGGTTGTGGTGGTGGTGGTGGTGGTTATGGTGGTGGTGGTTGTGGTGGTGGTGGTTATGGTGGTTGTGGTTGTGGTGGTGGTGGTGGTTATGGTGGTGGTGGTTGTGGTGGTGGTGTTGGTTATGGTGGTGGTGGTTGTGGTGGTGATGGTGGTTGTGGTGGTTGTGGTGGTGATGGTGGTTGTGGTGGTGGTGGTGATGGTGGTTGTGGTGGTGGTGGTTGTGGTGGTGGTGATGGTGGTGGTGGTTGTGGTGGTGATGGTGGTTGTGGTGGTGGTTGTGGTGGTGGTTGTGGTGGTGGTTGTGGTGGTTGTGGTGGTGGTGGTTGTGGTTGGTGGTGGTGGTGGTTGTGGTGGTGATGGTGGTTGTGGTGGTGGTGGTGGTTGTGGTGGTGGTGGTTGTGGTGGTGGTGGTTGTGGTGGTGGTGGTTGTGGTGGTGGTGGTTGTGGTGGTGGTTGTGGTGGTGGTTGTGGTGGTGGTTGTGGTGGTTGTGGTGGTGGTGGTTGTGGTTGGTGGTGGTGGTGGTTGTGGTGGTGATGGTGGTTGTGGTGGTGGTGGTTGTGGTGGTGGTTGTGGTGGTGGTGGTTGTGGTGGTGGTGGTTGTGGTGGTGGTGGTTGTGGTGGTGGTTGTGGTGGTGGTTGTGGTGGTTGTGGTGGTGGTGGTTGTGGTTGGTGGTGGTGGTTGTGGTGGTGATGGTGGTTGTGGTGGTGGTGGTGTTGGTGGTTATGCTGGTGGTGGTGTTGGTGGTTATGGTGGTGGTGGTGTTGGTGGTTTGTTGGTGATGGTGGTTGTGGTGGTGGTGGTTGTGGTGGTGGTGGTTGTGGTGGTGGTGGTTGTGGTGGTGGTGGTTGTGGTGGTGATGGTGGTGGTGGTGGTTGTGGTGGTGGTGGTGTTGGTTATGGTGGTGGTGGTTGTGGTGGTGGTGGTGGTTGTGGTGGTGGTGGTGGTTGTGGTGGTGGTGGTTGTGGTGGTGGTGGTGGTGGTGGTTGTGGTGGTGGTGGTTGTGGTGGTTGTGGTGGTTGTGGTGGTGATGGTGGTTGTGGTGGTGGTGATGGTGGTTGTGGTGGTGGTTGTGGTGGTGGTGATGGTGGTGGTGGTTGTGGTGGTGGTGTTGGTTATGGTGGTGGTGGTTGTGGTGGTGGTGTTGGTTATGGTGGTGGTGGTTGTGGTGGTGATGGTGGTTGTGGTGGTTGTGGTGGTGATGGTGGTTGTGGTGGTGGTGGTTGTGGTGGTGGTGATGGTGGTGGTGGTTGTGGTGGTGGTTGTGGTGGTGGTTGTGGTGGTGGTTGTGGTGGTTGTGGTGGTGGTGGTTGTGGTGGTGGTGGTGGTGGTTGTGGTGGTGGTGGTGGTTGTGGTGGTGGTGGTGGTGGTTATGGTGGTTGTGGTGGTGGTGGTGGTTATGGTGGTGGTGGTTGTGGTGGTGGTGGTGGTTATGGTGGTTGTGGTTGTGGTGGTGGTGGTGGTTATGGTGGTGGTGGTTGTGGTGGTTATGGTGGTGGTGGTGTTGGTGGTTATGTTGGTGATGGTGGTTGTGGTGGTGGTGGTTGTGGTGGTGGTGGTTGTGGTGGTGGTGGGTGGTTGTGGTGGTGGTGGTTGTGGTGGTGGTGGTTGTGGTGGTGGTTGTGGTGGTGGTTGTGGTGGTGGTTGTGGTGGTTGTGGTGGTGGTGGTTGTGGTTGGTGGTGGTGGTGGTTGTGGTGGTGGTGGTTGTGGTGGTGGTGGTGGTTGTGGTGGTGGTGGTTGTGGTGGTGGTTGTGGTGGTGGTTGTGGTGGTGGTTGTGGTGGTTGTGGTGGTGGTGGTTGTGGTTGGTGGTGGTGGTGGTTGTGGTGGTGATGGTGGTTGTGGTGGTGGTGGTGGTTGTGGTGGTGGTGGTTGTGGTGGTGGTGGTTGTGGTGGTGGTGGTGGTTGTGGTGGTGGTGGTTGTGGTGGTGGTTGTGGTGGTGGTTGTGGTGGTGGTTGTGGTGGTGGTTGTGGTGGTTGTGGTGGTGTTGGTTGTGGTTGGTGGTGGTGGTGGTGGTTGTGGTGGTGATGGTGGTTGTGGTGGTGTGGTGGTTATGGTGGTGGTGGTGTTGGTGGTTATGGTGGTGGTGGTGTTGGTGGTTATGGTGGTGATGGTGGTTGTGGTGGTGGTGGTTGTGGTGGTGGTGGTTGTGGTGGTGGTGGTTGTGGTGGTGGTGGTGGTGGTTGTGGTGGTGGTTGTGGTGGTGGTGGTGGTTATGGTGGTGGTGGTTGTGGTGGTGGTGGTTATGGTGGTTGTGGTTGTGGTGGTGGTGGTTATGGTGGTGGTGGTTGTGGTGGTGGTGTTGGTTATGGTGGTGGTGGTTGTGGTGGTGGTGTTGGTTATGGTGGTGGTGGTTGTGGTGGTGGTGGTTATGGTGGTTGTGGTTGTGGTGGTGGTTATGGTGGTTGTGGTGGTGGTGTTGGTTATGGTGGTGGTGTTTGTGGTGGTGGTGTTGGTTATGGTGGTGGTGGTTGTGGTGGTGATGGTGGTTGTGGTGGTGGTGGTGGTTATGGTGGTGGTGGTTGTGGTGGTGGTGTTGGTTATGGTGGTGGTGGTTGTGGTGGTGGTGTTGGTTATGGTGGTGGTGGTTGTGGTGGTGGTGGTGGTTGTGGTGGTGGTGGTTATGGTGGTGGTGGTTGTGGTGGTGGTTATGGTGGTTGTGGTTGTGGTGGTGGTGGTTATGGTGGTGGTGGTTGTGGTGGTGGTGTTGGTTATGGTGGTGGTGGTTGTGGTGGTGGTGTTGGTTATGGTGGTGGTGGTTGTGGTGGTGATGGTGGTTGTGGTGGTTGTGGTGGTGATGGTGGTTGTGGTGGTGGTGGTGGTGGTGATGGTGGTTGTGGTGGTGGTGGTTGTGGTGGTGGTGATGGTGGTGGTGGTTGTGGTGGTGATGGTGGTTGTGGTGGTGGTTGTGGTGGTGGTTGTGGTGGTGGTTGTGGTGGTGGTTGTGGTGGTTGTGGTGGTGGTGGTTGTGGTTGGTGGTGGTGGTGGTTGTGGTGGTGATGGTGGTTGTGGTGGTGGTGGTTGTGGTGGTGGTGGTTGTGGTGGTGGTGGTGGTTGTGGTGGTGGTGGTTGTGGTGGTGGTTGTGGTGGTGGTTGTGGTGGTGGTTGTGGTGGTTGTGGTGGTGGTGGTTGTGGTTGGTGGTGGTGGTGGTGATGGTGGTTGTGGTGGTGGTTGTGGTGGTGGTGGTTGTGGTGGTGGTTGTGGTGGTGGTGGTGGTTGTGGTGGTGGTGGTTGTGGTGGTGGTTGTGGTGGTGGTTGTGGTGGTGGTTGTGGTGGTTGTGGTGGTGGTGGTTGTGGTTGGTGGTGGTGGTGGTTGTGGTGGTGATGGTGGTTGTGGTGGTGGTGGTGTTGGTGGTTTGCTGGTGGGGTGTTGGTGGTTATGGTGGTGGTGGTGTTGGTGGTTATGGTGGTGATGGTGGTTGTGGTGGTGGTGGTTGTGGTGGTGGTGGTTGTGGTGGTGGTGGTGGTTGTGGTGGTGGTGGTTGTGGTGGTGGTTGTGGTGGTGGTGGTTGTGGTGGTGGTTGTGGTGGTTGTGGTGGTGGTGGTTGTGGTTGGTGGTGGTGGTTGTGGTGGTGGTGGTTGTGGTGGTGGTGGTTGTGGTGGTGGTGGTTGTGGTGGTGGTTGTGGTGGTGGTTGTGGTGGTGGTTGTGGTGGTGTGGTGGTGGTGGTTGTGGTTGGTGGTGGTGGTGGTTGTGGTGGTGATGGTGGTGGTTGTGGTGGTGGTTGTGGTGGTGGTTGTGGTGGTGGTGGTTGTGGTGGTGGTGGTTGTGGTGGTGGTTGTGGTGGTGGTTGTGGTGGTTGTGGTGGTGGTGGTTGTGGTGGGGGTGGTGGTGGTTGTGGTGGTGATGGTGGTTGTGGTGGTGGTGGTGTTGGTGGTTATGGTGGTGGTGGTGTTGGTGGATATGGTGGTGGTGGTGTTGGTGGTGATGGTGGTTGTGGTGGTGGTGGTTGTGGTGGTGGTGGTGGTTGTGGTGGTGGTGGTTGTGGTGGTGGTGGTTGTGGTGGTGGTTGTGGTGGTGGTGGTTGTGGTGGTGGTTGTGGTGATGGTGGTTGTGGTGGTGGTGGTGGTGGTTGTGGTGGTTGTGGTGGTGGTGGTGTGGTGGTGGTGGTTGTCGTGGTGGTGGTGGTTGTGGTGGTGGTGGTTGTGGTGATCGTGGTTGTGGTGGTGGTTGTGGTGGTGGTGGTGGTTGTGGTGGTTGTGGTGGTGGTGGTGGTGATGGTGGTGATGGTGGTGGTTGTGGTGGTGGTGGTGGTTGTGGTGGTGGTGGTGTTGGTGGTTATGGTGGTGGTGTTGGTGGTTATGGTGGTGGTGTTGGTGGTTATGGTGGTGATGGTGGTTGTGGGGTTGTGGTGGTGGTGGTGGTTGTGGTGGTGGTGGTTGGGGTGGTGGTGGTGGTTGTGGTGGTGGTTGTGGTGGTGGTTGTGGTGGTGGTGGTTGTGGTGGTGGTTGTGGTGATGGTGGTTGTGGTGGTGGTGGTTGTGGTGGTTGTGGTGGTGGTGGTTGTGGTGGTGGTGGTTGTCGTGGTGGTGGTGGTTGTGGTGGTGGTGGTTGTGGTGATGGTGGTTGTGGTGGTGGTGGTGGTTGTGGTGGTGGTGTTGTGGTGGTTGTGGTGGTGGTGATGGTGGTGATGGTGGTGGTTGTGGTGGTGGTTGTGGTGGTGGTGGTGGTTGTGGTGGTGGTTGTGGTGGTGGTTGTGGTGGTGGTGGTTGTGGTGGTGGTAGTTGTGGTGGTGGTTGTGGTGATGGTGGTTGTGGTGGTGGTGGTTGTGGTGGTGGTGGTTGTGGTGGTGGTGGTGGTTGTGGTGGTGGTGGTTGTGGTGGTGGTTGTGGTGGTGGTGGTGGTGGTTGTGGTTGTGGTGGTGGTGGTAGTGATGGTGGTGGTGGTTGTGGTTGTGGTGGTGGTGGTAGTGATGGTGGTGGTGGTGGTTGTGGTGGTGGTTGTGGTGGTGGTTGTGGTGGTGGTGGTGGTTGTGGTGGTGGTTGTGGTGGTGGTGGTTGTGGTGGTGGTTGTGGTGGTGGTGGTTGTGGTGGTGGTTGTGGTGGTGGTTGTGGTGGTGGTTGTGGTGGTGGTGGTTGTGGTGGTGGTGGTTGTGGTGGTGGTTGTGGTGGTGGTGGTTTTGGTGGTGGTGGTGGTTGTGGTGGTGTTTGTGGTGGTTGTGGTGGTGGTTGTGGTGATGGTGGTTGTGGTGGTGGTGGTTGTGGTGGTGGTTGTGGTGGTGGTGGTGGTTGTGGTGGTGGTTGTGGTGGTGGTGGTTTTGGTGGTGGTTGTGGTGGTGGTGGTGGTTGTGGTGGTGGTTGTGGTGGTGGTGGTTTTGGTGGTGGTGGTTGTGGTGTTGGTGGTTGTGGTGGTGGTTGTGGTGATGGTGGTTGTGGTGGTGGTGGTTGTGGTGGTGGTTGTGGTGGTGGTGGTGGTTGTGGTGGTGGTTGTGGTGGTGGTGGTTGTGATGGTGGTAGTGGTGGTGGTTGTGGTGGTGGTTGTGGTGGTGGTGGTTGTGGTTGTGGTGGTGGTGTAGTGATGGTGGTGGTGGTGGTTGTGGTGGTGGTTGTGGTGGTGGTTGTGGTGGTGGTTGTGGTGGTGGTTGTGGTGATTGTGGTGGTGGTTGTGGTGGTTGTGGTGGTTGTGGTGGTGGTTGTCGTGGTGGTTGTGGTGGTGGTTGTGGTGATGGTGGTTGTGGTGGTGGTGGTTGTGGTGTTGGTGGTGGTTGTGGTGGTGGTTGTGGTGGTGGTGGTGGTGATGGTGGTGGTTGTGGTGGTGGTGATGGTGGTTGTGGTGGTGGTTGTGGTGGTGATGGTGGTTGTGGTGGTGGTTGTGGTGGTGGTGGTGATGGTGGTTGTGGTGGTGGTGGCGGTGGTGGTGGTGGTTGTGGTGGTGGTTGTGGTGGTGGTGGTTTTGGTGGTGATGGTGGTGGTTGTGGTGGTGGTGGTTGTGGTGGTGGTGGTTGTGATGGTGGTTGTGGTGATGGTGGTTGTGGTGGTGGTTGTGGTGGTGGTTGTGGTGGTGGTGGTTGTGGTGGTTGTGGTGGTGGTGGTTGTGGTGGTGGTTGTGGTTGTGGTGGTGGTGGTTGTGGTGGTGGTTGTGGTGGTGGTGGTGGTTTTGGTGGTGATGGTGGTGGTGGTTGTAGTGCTGGCTGTGGTGGTGGTTGTGGTGGTGGTGGTTGTGGTGGTGGTTGTGGTGATGGTGGTTGTGGTGGTGGTTGTGGTGGTTGTGGTGGTGGTGGTTGTGGTGGTGGTTGTGGTGGTGGTGGTGTGGTGGTGGTTGTGGTGGTGGTTGTGGTGGTGGTTGTGGTGGTTGTGGTGGTGGTGGTTGTGGTTGGTGGTGGTGGTGGTTGTGGTGGTGGTTGTGGTGGTGGTGGTTGTGGTGGTGGTGGTTGTGGTGGTGGTTGTGGGTTGTGGTTGGTGGTGGTGGTTGTGGTGGTGATGGTGGTTGTGGTGGTGGTGGTTGTGGTGGTGGTTGTGGTGGGGTGGTGGTGGTTGTGGTGGTGGTGGTTGTGGTGGTGGTGGTTGTGGTGGTGGTGGTTGTGGTGGTGGTTGTGGTGGTGGTTGTGGTGGTTGTGGTGGTGGTGGTGTTGGTGGTTATGGTGGTGGTGGTGTTGGTGGTTATGGTGGTGTTGGTGGTTATGGTGGTGATGGTGGTTGTGGTGGTGGTGGTTGTGGTGGTGGTGGTTGTGGTGGTGGTGGTGGTTGTGGTGGTGGTGGTTGTGGTGATGGTTGTGGTGGTGGTTGTGGTGGTGGTTGTGGTGGTTGTGGTGGTGGTTGTGGTTGGTGGTGGTGGTTGTGGTGGTGGTGGTTGTGGTGGTGGTGGTTGTGGTGGTGGTGGTGGTTGTGGTGGTGGTGGTTGTGGTGGTGGTTGTGGTGGTGGTTGTGGTGGTGGTTGTGGTGGTTGTGGTGGTGGTGGTTGTGGTTGGTGGTGGTGGTTGTGGTGGTGATGGTGGTTGTGGTGGTGGTGGTGGTTGTGGTGGTGGTGGTTGTGGTGGTGGTGGTTGTGGTGGTGGTTGTGGTGGTGGTGGTTGTGGTGGTGGTTGTGGTGGTGGTTGTGGTGGTGGTTGTGGTGGTTGTGGTGGTGTTGGTTGTGGTTGGTGGTGGTGGTGGTTGTGGTGGTGATGGTGGTTGTGGTGGTGTTGGTGGTTATGGTGGTGGTGGTTTGGTGGTTATGGTGGTGGTGGTGTTGGTGGTTATGGTGGTGATGGTGGTTGTGGTGGTGGTGGTTGTGGTGGTGGTGGTGGTTGTGGTGGTGGTGGTTGTGGTGGTGGTGGTGGTTGTGGTGGTGGTTGTGGTGGTGGTGGTTATGGTGGTGGTGGTTGTGGTGGTGGTGGTGGTTATGGTGGTTGTGGTTGTGGTGGTGGTGGTGGTTATGGTGGTGGTGGTGGTTGTGGTGGTGGTGTGTTGGTTATGGTGGTGGTGGTGGTGGTGGTTGTGGTGGTTGTGGTGGTGGTGGTTGTGGTGGTGGTGGTTGTCGTGGTGGTGGTGGTTGTGGTGGTGGTGGTTGTGGTGATGGTGGTTGTGGTGGTGGTGGTGGTTGTGGTGGTGGTGGTTGTGGTGGTTGTGGTGGTGGTGATGGTGGTGATGGTGGTGGTTGTGGTGGTGGTTGTGGTGGTGGTGGTGGTTGTGGTGGTGGTTGTGGTGGTGGTTGTGGTGGTGGTGGTTGTGGTGGTGGTAGTTGTGGTGGTGGTTGTGGTGATGGTGGTTGTGGTGGTGGTGGTTGTGGTGGTGGTGGTTGTGGTGGTGGTGGTGGTTGTGGTGGTGGTGGTTGTGGTGGTGGTTGTGGTGGTGGTGGTGGTGGTTGTGGTTGTGGTGGTGGTGGTAGTGATGGTGGTGGTGGTTGTGGTTGTGGTGGTGGTGGTAGTGATGGTGGTGGTGGTGGTTGTGGTGGTGGTTGTGGTGGTGGTTGTGGTGGTGGTGGTGGTTGTGGTGGTGGTTGTGGTGGTGGTGGTTGTGGTGGTGGTTGTGGTGGTGGTGGTTGTGGTGGTGGTTGTGGTGGTGGTTGTGGTGGTGGTTGTGGTGGTGGTGGTGGTGGTGGTGGTGGTTGTGGTGGTGGTTGTGGTGGTGGTGGTTTTGGTGGTGGTGGTGGTTGTGGTGGTGTTTGTGGTGGTTGTGGTGGTGGTTGTGGTGATGGTGGTTGTGGTGGTGGTGGTTGTGGTGGTGGTTGTGGTGGTGGTGGTGGTGTGGTGGTGGTTGTGGTGGTGGTGTTTGGTGGTGGTTGTGGTGGTGGTGGTGGTTGTGGTGGTGGTGTGGTGGTGGTGGTTTTGGTGGTGGTGGTTGTGGTGGTGGTGGTTGTGGTGGTGGTTGTGGTGATGGTGGTTGTGGTGGTGGTGGTTGTGGTGGTGGTTGTGGTGGTGGTGGTGGTTGTGGTGGTGGTTGTGGTGGTGGTGGTTGTGATGGTGGTAGTGGTGGTGGTTGTGGTGGTGGTTGTGGTGGTGGTGGTTGTGGTTGTGGTGGTGGTGGTAGTGATGGTGGTGGTGGTGGTTGTGGTGGTGGTTGTGGTGGTGGTTGTGGTGGTGGTTGTGGTGGTGGTTGTGGTGATTGTGGTGGTGGTTGTGGTGGTTGTGGTGGTTGTGGTGGTGGTTGTCGTGGTGGTTGTGGTGGTGGTTGTGGTGATGGTGGTTGTGGTGGTGGTGGTTGTGGTGTTGGTGGTGGTTGTGGTGGTGGTTGTGGTGGTGGTGGTGGTGATGGTGGTGGTTGTGGTGGTGGTGATGGTGGTTGTGGTGGTGGTTGTGGTGGTGATGGTGGTTGTGGTGGTGGTTGTGGTGGTGGTGGTGATGGTGGTTGTGGTGGTGGTGGCGGTGGTGGTGGTGGTTGTGGTGGTGGTTGTGGTGGTGGTGGTTTTGGTGGTGATGGTGGTGGTTGTGGTGGTGGTGGTTGTGGTGGTGGTGGTTGTGATGGTGGTTGTGGTGATGGTGGTTGTGGTGGTGGTTGTGGTGGTGGTTGTGGTGGTGGTGGTTGTGGTGGTTGTGGTGGTGGTGGTTGTGGTGGTGGTTGTGGTTGTGGTGGTGGTGGTTGTGGTGGTGGTTGTGGTGGTGGTGGTGGTTTTGGTGGTGATGGTGGTGGTGGTTGTAGTGCTGGCTGTGGTGGTGGTTGTGGTGGTGGTGGTTGTGGTGGTGGTTGTGGTGATGGTGGTTGTGGTGGTGGTTGTGGTGGTTGTGGTGGTGGTGGTTGTGGTGGTGGTTGTGGTGGTGGTGGTTGTGGTGGTGGTTGTGGTGGTGGTTGTGGTGGTGGTTGTGGTGGTTGTGGTGGTGGTGGTTGTGGTTGGTGGTGGTGGTGGTTGTGGTGGTGGTTGTGGTGGTGGTGGTTGTGGTGGTGGTGGTTGTGGTGGTGGTTGTGGTGGTGGGGGTTGTGGTTGGTGGTGGTGGTTGTGGTGGTGATGGTGGTTGTGGTGGTGGTGGTTGTGGTGGTGGTTGTGGTGGTGGTGGTTGTGGTGGTGGTGGTTGTGGTGGTGGTGGTTGTGGTGGTGGTTGTGGTGGTGGTTGTGGTGGTGGTTGTGGTGGTTGTGGTGGTGGTGGTGTTGGTGGTTATGGTGGTGGTGGTGTTGGTGGTTATGGTGGTGTTGGTGGTTATGGTGGTGATGGTGGTTGTGGTGGTGGTGGTTGTGGTGGTGGTGGTTGTGGTGGTGGTGGTGGTTGTGGTGGTGGTGGTTGTGGTGATGGTTGTGGTGGTGGTTGTGGTGGTGGTTGTGGTGGTTGTGGTGGTGGTTGTGGTTGGTGGTGGTGGTTGTGGTGGTGGTGGTTGTGGTGGTGGTGGTTGTGGTGGTGGTGGTGGTTGTGGTGGTGGTGTTTGTGGTGGTGGTTGTGGTGGTGGTTGTGGTGGTGGTGTGGTGGTTGTGGTGGTGGTGGTTGTGGTTGGTGGTGGTGGTTGTGGTGGTGATGGTGGTTGTGGTGGTGGTGGTGGTTGTGGTGGTGGTGGTTGTGGTGGTGGTGGTTGTGGTGGTGGTTGTGGTGGTGGTGGTTGTGGTGGTGGTTGTGGTGGTGGTTGTGGTGGTGGTTGTGGTGGTTGTGGTGGTGTTGGTTGTGGTTGGTGGTGGTGGTGGTTGTGGTGGTGATGGTGGTTGTGGTGGTGTTGGTGGTTATGGTGGTGGTGGTGTTGGTGGTTATGGTGGTGGTGGTGTTGGTGGTTATGGTGGTGATGGTGGTTGTGGTGGTGGTGGTTGTGGTGGTGGTGGTGGTTGTGGTGGTGGTGGTTGTGGTGGTGGTGGTGGTTGTGGTGGTGGTTGTGGTGGTGGTGGTTATGGTGGTGGTGGTTGTGGTGGTGGTGGTGGTTATGGTGGTTGTGGTTGTGGTGGTGGTGGTGGTTATGGTGGTGGTGGTGGTTGTGGTGGTGGTGTTGGTTATGGTGGTGGTGGTTGTGGTGGTGGTGTTGGTTATGGTGGTGGTGGTTGTGGTGGTGGTGGTTATGGTGGTTGTGGTTGTGGTGGTGGTTATGGTGGTTGTGGTGGTGGTGTTGGTTATGGTGGTGGTGTTTGTGGTGGTGGTGTTGGTTATGGTGGTGGTGGTTGTGGTGGTGATGGTGGTTGTGGTGGTGGTGGTGGTTATGGTGGTGGTGGTTGTGGTGGTGGTGTTGGTTATGGTGGTGGTGGTTGTGGTGGTGGTGTTGGTTATGGTGGTGGTGGTTGTGGTGGTGGTGGTGGTTGTGGTGGTGGTGGTTATGGTGGTGGTGGTTGTGGTGGTGGTTATGGTGGTTGTGGTTGTGGTGGTTATGGTGGTGGTGGTTGTGGTGGTGGTGTTGGTTATGGTGGTGGTGGTTGTGGTGGTGGTGTTGGTTATGGTGGTGGTGGTTGTGGTGGTGATGGTGGTTGTGGTGGTTGTGGTGGTGATGGTGGTTGTGGTGGTGGTGGTGGTGATGGTGGTTGTGGTGGTGGTGGTTGTGGTGGTGGTGATGGTGGTGGTTGTGGTGGTGATGGTGGTTGTGGTGGTGGTTGTGGTGGTGGTTGTGGTGGTGGTTGTGGTGGTTGTGGTGGTGGTGGTTGTGGTTGGTGGTGGTGGTGGTTGTGGTGGTGATGGTGGTTGTGGTGGTGGTGGTTGTGGTGGTGGTGGTTGTGGTGGTGGTGGTTGTGGTGGTGGTGGTTGTGGTGGTGGTTGTGGTGGTGGTTGTGGTGGTGGTTGTGGTGGTTGTGGTGGTGGTGGTTGTGGTTGGTGGTGGTGGTGGTGATGGTGGTTGTGGTGGTGGTTGTGGTGGTGGTGGTTGTGGTGGTGGTTGTGGTGGTGGTGGTGGTTGTGGTGGTGGTGGTTGTGGTGGTGGTTGTGGTGGTGGTTGTGGTGGTGGTTGTGGTGGTTGTGGTGGTGGTGGTTGTGGTTGGTGGTGGTGGTGGTTGTGGTGGTGATGGTGGTTGTGGTGGTGGTGGTGTTGGTGGTTATGCTGGTGGTGTTGGTGGTTATGGTGGTGGTGGTGTGGTGGTTATGGTGGTGATGGTGGTTGTGGTGGTGGTGGTTGTGGTGGTGGTGGTTGTGGTGGTGGTGGTGGTTGTGGTGGTGGTGGTTGTGGTGGTGGTGTGGGTGGTGGTGGTTGTGGTGGTGGTTGTGGTGGTTGTGGTGGTGGTGGTTGTGGTGGTGGTGGTGGTTGTGGTGGTGGTGGTTGTGGTGGTGGTTGTGGTGGTGGTGGTTGTGGTGGTGGTTGTGGTGATGGTGGTTGTGGTGGTGGTGGTGGTTGTGGTGGTTGTGGTGGTGGTGGTTGTGGTGGTGGTGGTTGTCGTGGTGGTGGTGGTTGTGGGTGGTGGTGGTTGTGGTGATCGTGGTTGTGGTGGTGGTGGGGTGGTTGGTGGTGGTGGTGGTGGTGGTGGTGGTTGTGGTGGTGGTGGTGGTGGTTGTGGTGATGGTGGTGGTTGTGGTGGTGGTTGGTGTGGTGGTTATGGTGGTGGTGGTGTTGGTGGTTATGGTGGTGGTGGTGGTGGTTATGGTGGTGATGGTGGTGGTGGTGGTTGTGGTGGTGGTGGTTGTGGTGGTGGTGGTTGTGGTGGTGGTGGTTGGGGTGGTGGTGGTGGTTGTGGTGTGGTGGTTGTGGTGGTGGTGTTGTGGTGGTGGTTGTGGTGGTGGGTTGTGGTGGTGGTTGGTGTGGTTGTGGTGGTTGTGGTGGTGGTTGGTGGTGGTGGTTGTCGTGGTGGTGGTGGTTGTGGTGGTGGTGGTTGTGGTGATGGTGGTTGTGGTGGTGGTGGTGGTGGTGGTGGTGGTGGTGTGGGGGATGTTGTGGTGGTGGTGTGGTGGTGATGGTGGTGGTGGTGGTTGTGGTGGTGGTGGTGGTTGTGGTGGTGGTTGTGGTGGTGGTTGGTGGTGGTTGTGGTGGTGGTAGTTTCGTGTGGTGGTGGTTGTGGTGATGGTGGTTGTGGTGGTGGTGGTTGTGGTGGTGGTTGTGGTGGTGGTGGTGGTTGTGGTGGTGGTGGTGTGGTGGTGGTTGTGGTGGTGGTGGTGGTTGTGGTTGTGGTGGTGGTGGTAGTGATGGTGGTGGTGGTTGTGGTGTGTGGGTGGTAGTGATGGTGGTGGTGGTGGTGGTGGTGGTGGTTGTGGTGGTGGTTGTGGTGGTGGTGGTGGTGGTGGTTGTGTGGTGGTGGTTGTGGTGGTGGTTGTGGTGGTTGTGGTTGTGGTGGTGGTTGTGGTGGTGGTTGTGGTGGTGGTTGTGGTGGTGGTTGTGGTGGTGGTGGTTGTGGTGGTGGTTGTGGTGGTGGTGGTGGTTTTGGTGGTGGTGGTTGTGGTGGTGTTTGTGGTGGTTGTGGTGGTGGTTGTGGTGATGGTGGTTGTGGTGGTGGTGGTTGTGGTGGTGGTTGTGGTGGTGGTGGTTGTGGTGGTGGTTGTGGTGGTGGTGGTTTGGTGGTGGTGGTGGTTGTGGTGGTGGTGGTTGTGGTGGTGGTTGTGGTGATGGTGGTTGTGGTGGTGGTGGATGTGGTGGTGGTTGTGGTGGTGGTGGTGGTTGTGGTGGTGGTTGTGGTGGTGGTGGTTGTGATGGTGGTAGTGGTGGTGGTTGTGGTGTGGTTGTGGTGGTGGTGGTGGTTGTGGTTGTGGTGGTGGTGGTAGTGATGGTGGTGGTGGTGGTTGTGGTGGTGGTTGTGGTGGTGGTTGTGGTGGTGGTTGTGGTGGTGGTTGTGGTGATTGTGGTGGTGGTTGTGGTGGTTGTGGTGGTGGTGGTTGTGGTGGTGGTTGTCGTGGTGGTTGTGGTGGTGGTGGTTGTGGTGATGGTGGTTGTGGTGGTGGTGGTTGTGGTGTTGGTGGTGGTTGTGGTGGTGGTTGTGGTGGTGGTGGTGATGGTGGTGGTTGTGGTGGTGGTGATGGTGGTTGTGGTGGTGGTTGTGGTGGTGATGGTGGTTGTGGTGGTGGTTGTGGTGGTGGTGGTGGTGATGGTGGTTGTGGTGGTGGTGGCGGTGGTGGTGGTGGTTGTGGTGGTGGTTGTGGTGGTGGTGGTTGGTGGTGATGGTGGTGGTGGTTGTGGTGGTGGTGGTTGTGGTGGTGGTGGTTGTGATGGTGGTTGTGGTGATGGTGGTTGTGGTGGTGGTTGGTGGTGGTTGTGGTGGTGGTTGTGGTGGTTGTGGTGGTGGTGGTTGTGGTGGTGGTTGTGGTTGTGGTGGTGGTGGTTGTGGTGGTGGTTGTGGTGGTGGTGGTTTTGGTGGTGATGGTGGTTGTAGTGCTGGCTGTGGTGGTGGTTGTGGTGGTGGTGGTGGTTGTGGTGGTGGTTGTGGTGATGGTGGTTGTGGTGGTGGTTGTGGTGGTTGTGGTGGTGGTGGTTGTGGTGGTGGTTGTGGTGGTGGTGGTTGTGGTGGTGGTTGTGGTGGTGGTTGTGGTGGTGGTTGTGGTGGTTGTGGTTGTTAGTTGTGGTTGGTGGTGGTGGTTGTGGTGGTGGTTGTGGTGGTGGTGGTTGTGGTGGTGGTGGTTGTGGTGGTGGTTGTGGTGGTGGTTGTGGTGGTTGTGGTGGTGGTGGTTGTGGTTGGTGGTGGTGGTTGTGGTGGTGATGGTGGTTGTGGTGGTGGTGGTTGTGGTGGTGGTTGTGGTGGTGGTGGTTGTGGTGGTGGTGGTTGTGGTGGTGGTGGTTGTGGTGGTGGTTGTGGTGGTGGTTGTGGTGGTGGTTGTGGTGGTTGTGGTGGTGGTGGTGTTGGTGGTTATGGTGGTGGTGGTGTTGGTGGTTATGGTGGTGTTGGTGGTTATGGTGGTGATGGTGGTTGTGGTGGTGGTGGTTGTGGTGGTTGTGGTGGTGGTGGTTGTGGTGGTGGTGGTTGTGGTGATGGTTGTGGTGGTGGTTGTGGTGGTGGTTGTGGTGGTTGTGGTGGTGGTTGTGGTTTGTGGTGGTGGTGGTGGTTGTGGTGGTGGTGGTTGTGGTGGTGGTGGTGGTTGTGGTGGTGGTGGTTGTGGTGGTGGTTGTGGTGGTGGTTGTGGTGGTGGTTGTGGTGGTTGTGGTGGTGGTTGTGGTTGGTGGTGGTTGTGGTGGTTGATGGTGGTTGTGGTGGTGGTGGTGGTTGTGGTGGTGGTGGTTGTGGTGGTTGTGGTGGTGGTGGTTGTGGTGGTGGTGGTTGTGGTGATGGTTGTGGTGGTGGTTGTGGTGGTGGTTGTGGTGGTTGTGGTGGTGGTGGTTGTGGTTGGTGGTGGTGGTGGTTGTGGTGGTGATGGTGGTTGTGGTGGTGGTGGTGTTGGTGGTTATGGTGGTGGTGTTGGTGGTTATGGTGGTGGTGGTGTTGGTGGTTATGGTGGTGATGGTGGTTGTGGTGGTGGTTGTGGTGGTGGTGGTTGTGGTGGTGGTGGTTGTGGTGGTGGTGGTTGTGGTGGTGGTTGTGGTGGTGGTTGTGGTGGTGGTTGTGGTGATGGTGGTTGTGGTGGTGGTGGTTGTGGTGGTTGTGGTGGTGGTGGTTGTGGTGGTGGTGGTTGTCGTGGTGGTGGTGGTTGTGGTGGTGGTTGTGGTGATGGTGGTTGTGGTGGTGGTGGTGGTTGTGGTGGTGGTGGTGGTGGTTGTGGTGGTTGTGGTGGTGGTGGTGATGGTGGTGATGGTGGTGGTTGTGGTGGTGGTGGTGGTTGTGGTGGTGGTGGTGTTGGTGGTTATGGTGGTGGTGGTGTTGGTGGTTATGGTGGTGGTGTTGGTGGTTATGGTGGTGATGGTGGTTGTGGTGGTGGTGGTGGTTGTGGTGGTGGTGGTTGTGGTGGTTGTGGTGGTGGTTGTGGTGGTGGTTGTGGTGGTGTTGTGGTGGTGGTGGTTGTGGTTGGTGGTGGTGGTGGTTGTGGTGGTGATGGTGGTTGTGGTGGTGGTTGTGGTGGTGGTTGTGGTGGTGGTGGTTGTGGTGGTGGTGGTTGTGGTGGTGGTGGTTGTGGTGGTGGTGTGGTGGTTGTGGTGGTTGTGGTGGTTGTGGTGGTGGTGGTTGTGGTTGGTGGTGGTGGTGGTTGTGGTGGTGATGGTGGTTGTGGTGGTGGTGGTGTTGGTGGTTATGGTGGTGGTGGTGTTGGTGGTTATGGTGGTGGTGTTGGTGGTTATGGTGGTGATGGTGGTTGTGGTGGTGGTGGTTGTGGTGGTGGTGGTTGTGGTGGTGGTGGTTGTGGTGGTGGTGGTTGTGGTGGTGGTTGTTGGTTGTGGTGGTTGTGGTGGTGGTGGTTGTGGTGGTGGTTGTGGTGATGGTGGTTGTGGTGGTGGTGGTGGTTGTGGTGGTTGTGGTGGTGGTGGTTGTGGTGGTGGTGGTTGTCGTGGTGGTGGTGGTTGTGGTGGTTGTGGTGATGGTGGTTGTGGTGGTGGTGGTTGTGGTGGTGGTGGTTGTGGTGGTTGTGGTGGTGGTGGTGATGGTGGTGATGGTGGTGGTTGTGGTGGTGGTGGTTGTGGTGGTGGTGGTGTTGGTGGTTATGGTGGTGGTGTTGGTGGTTATGGTGGTGGTGGTGTTTGTGGTTATGGTGGTGATGGTGGTTGTGGTGGTGGTGGTTGTGGTGGTGGTTGTGGTGGTGGTGGTTGTGGTGGTGGTGGTGGTTGTGGTGGTGGTTGTGGTGGTGGTTGTGGTGGTGGTGGTGGTTGTGGTGGTGGTTGTGGTGATGGTGGTTGTGGTGGTGGTGGTTGTGGTGGTTGTGGTGGTGGTGGTTGTGGTGGTGGTGGTTGTCGTGGTGGTGGTGGTTGTGGTGGTGGTGGTTGTGGTGATGGTGGTTGTGGTGGTGGTGGTTGTGGTGGTGGTGGTGGTTGTGGTGGTTGTGGTGGTGGTGGTGATGGTGGTGATGGTGGTGGTTGTGGTGGTGGTGGTGGTTGTGGTGGTTGTGGTGGTGGTTGTGGTGGTGGTTGTGGTGGTGGTGGTTGTGGTAGTGGTAGTTGTGGTGGTGGTTGTGGTGATGGTGGTTGTGGTGGTGGTTGTGGTGGTGGTGGTTGTGGTGGTGGTGGTTGTGGTGGTGGTGGTTGTGGTGGTGGTTGTGGTGGTGGTGGTTGTGGTTGTGGTGGTGGTAGTGATGGTGGTGGTGGTTGTGGTTGTGGTGGTGGTAGTGATGGTGGTGGTTGTGGTGGTGGTTGTGGTGGTTGTGGTGGTGGTGGTTATGGTGGTGGTTGTGGTGGTGGTGGTTGTGGTGGTGGTTGTGGTGGTGGTTGTGGTGGTGGTTGTGGTGGTGGTTGTGGTGGTGGTGGTTGTGGTGGTGGTGGTGGTTGTGGTGGTGGTTGTGGTGGTGGTGGTTTTGGTGGTGGTGGTTGTGGTGGTGTTTGTGGTGGTTGTGGTGGTGGTTGTGGTGATGGTGGTTGTGGTGGTGGTGGTTGTGGTGGTGGTTGTGGTGGTGGTGGTTGTGGTGGTGGTTGTGGTGGTGGTGGTTTGGTGGTGGTGGTTGTGGTGGTGGTGGTGGTTGTGGTGGTGGTTGTGGTGATGGTGGTTGTGGTGGTGGTGGTTGTGGTGGTGGTTGTGGTGGTGGTGGTGGTTGTGGTGGTGGTTGTGGTGGTGGTTGTGATGGTGGTAGTGGTGGTGGTTGTGGTGGTGGTTGTGGTGGTGGTGGTTGTGGTTGTGGTGGTGGTAGTGATGGTGGTGGTGGTTGTGGTGGTGGTTGTGGTGGTGGTTGTGGTGGTGGTGGTTGTGGTGATTGTGGTGGTGGTGGTGGTTGTGGTGGTTGTGGTGGTGGTGGTTGTGGTGGTGGTGGTTGTCGTGGTGGTTGTGGTGGTGGTGGTTGTGGTGATGGTGGTTGTGGTGGTGGTGGTTGTGGTGTTGGTGGTGGTTGTGGTTGTGGTGATTGTGGTGGTGGTGGTGGTTGTGGTGGTTGTGGTGGTGGTGGTTGTGGTGGTGGTGGTTGTCGTGGTGGTTGTGGTGGTGGTGGTTGTGGTGATGGTGGTTGTGGTGGTGGTGGTTGTGGTGTTGGTGGTGGTTGTGGTGGTGGTGGTTGTGGTGATGGTGGTTGTGGTGGTGGTTGTGGTGGTGGTGATGGTGGTTGTGGTGGTGGTTGTGGTGGTGGTGGTGATGGTGGTTGTGGTGGTGGCGGTGGTGGTGGTTGTGGTGGTGGTTGTGGTGGTGGTGGTTTTGGTGGTGATGGTGGTGGTGGTTGTGGTGGTGGTTGTGGTGGTGGTTGTGGTGATGGTGGTTGTGGTGGTGGTGGTTGTGGTGGTGGTGGTTGTGGTGGTGGTGGTTGTGGTGGTTGTGGTGGTTGTGGTGGTGGTTGTGGTGGTGGTTGTGGTTGTGGTGGTGGTTGTGGTGGTGGTTGTGGTGGTGGTGGTTTTGGTGGTGATGGTGGTGGTGGTTGTGGTGCTGGCTGTGGTGGTGGTTGTGGTGGTGGTGGTTGTGGTGGTGGTTGTGGTGATGGTGGTTGTGGTGGTGGTTGTGGTGGTTGTGGTGGTGGTTGTGGTGGTGGTGGTTGTGGTGGTGGTTGTGGTGGTGGTTGTGGTTGTGGTGGTGGTGATGGTGGTGGTTGTGGTGGTGGTTGTGGTGGTGGTTGTGGTGGTGGTGTGGTGGTTGTGGTGGTGGTTGTGGTGGTGGTGGTTGTGGTGGTGGTTGTGGTGGTGGTGGTTGTGGTGGTGGTGGTTGTGGTGGTGGTTTTGGTGGTGATGGTGGTGGTTGTGGTGGTGGTGGTTGTGGTGGTGGTTGTGGTGGTGGTTGTGGTGGTGGTTGTGGTGATGGTGGTTGTGGTGGTGGTTGTGGTGGTGGTGGTTGTGGTGGTGGTTGTGGTGGTGGTGGTTGTGGTGGTGGTTGTGGTGGTGGTGGTTGTGGTGGTGGTTGTGGTGGTGGTTGTGGTGGTGGTGGTTGTGGTGGTGGTGGTTGTGGTGGTGGTTGTGGTGGTGGTGGTTTTGGTGGTGGTTGTGGTGGTGGTTGTGGTGATGGTGGTTGTGGTGGTGCTGGTTGTGGTGGTGGTGGTTTTTGTCGTGGTGGTGGTTGTGGTGGTGGTGGTTGTGGTGGTGGTTGTGGTGGTGGTAGTGGTGGTGGTTGTGGTGGTTGTGGTGGTGGTTGTGGTTGTGGTGGTGGTGGTAGTGATGGTGGTGGTTGTGGTGGTGGTTGTGGTGGTGGTTGTGGTGGTGGTGGTTGTGGTGGTGGTTGTGGTGATGGTGGTTGTGGTGGTGGTGGTTGTGGTGGTTGTGGTGGTTGTGGTGGTAGTGGTTGTCGTGGTGGTGGTTGTGGTGGTGGTGGTTGTGGTGATGGTGGTTGTGGTGGTGGTGGTGGTTGTGGTGGTGGTGGTGATGGTGGTGATGGTGGTGGTTGTGGTGGTGGTTGTGGTGGTGGTGGTTGTGGTGGTGGTGGTTGTGGTGGTGGTGGTTGTGGTGGTTGTGGTGGTGGTGGTTGTGGTGGTGGTTGTGGTGGTGGTGGTGGTAGTGATGGTGGTGGTTGTGGTGGTGGTTGTGGTGATGGTTGTGGTGGTGGTGGTGGTTGTGGTGGTGGTGGTTGTGGTGGTGGTGGTTGTGGTGGTGGTTGTGGTGGTGGTTGTGGTGGTGATGGTGGTGGTGGTTGTGGTGGTGGTTGTGGTGGTGGTTGTGGTGGTGGTGGTTGTGGTGGTGGTTGTGGTGGTGGTGATTGTGGTGGTGGTGGTTGTGGTGGTGGTTGTGGTGGTGGTGGTTGTGGTGGTGGTAGTGGTGGTGGTTGTGGTGGTGGTTGTGGTGGTGGTTGTGGTTGTGGTGGTGGTAGTGATGGTGGTGGTGGTTGTGGTGGTGGTTGTGGTGGTGGTTGTGGTGGTGCTGTGGTTGTGGTGGTGGTTGTGGTGATGGTGGTTGTGGTGGTGGTGGTTGTGGTGGTTGTGGTGGTGGTGGTTGTGGTGGTGGTTGTCGTGGTGGTGGTTGTGGTGGTAGTGGTTGTGGTGATGGTGGTTGTGGTGGTTGTTGTGGTGGTGGTTGTGGTGGTGGTGGTTGTGGTGGTGGTTGTGGTGGTGGTTGTGGTGTTGGTGGTTGTGGTTGGTGGTGGTGGTTGTGGTGGTGGTGGTGGTAGTGGTGGTGGTGGTTGTGGTGGTGGTTGTGGTGGTGGTTGTGGTGGTGGTTGTGGTGGTGGTTGTGGTGGTGGTGGTGGTGATGGTGGTGGTGATGGTGGTGGTGGTGGTGATGGTGGTGGTGGTGATGGTGGTGGTTGTTTTGGTAGTTGTGGTGGTGGTTGTAGTGGTGGCTGGTGGTTGTGGTGGTTGTGGTGATGGTTGTGGTGGTGGTTGTGGTAGTGGTGGTGGTTGTGGTGGTGGTTGTGGTGGTAGTGGTGGTGGTGGTTGTGGTGGTGGATGTGGTGATGGTGGCGGTTGTGGTGGTTGTTGGTGGTGGTTGTGGTGGTGGTTGTGGTGATGGTGGTGGTTGTCGTGGTGGTTGTGGTGGTAGTTGTGGTGGTGGTTGTGTTGGTGGCTGGTGGTTGTGGTGGTTGTGGTGGTTGTGGTGGTGGTGGTTGTGGTGGTTGTGGTGGTGGTTGTGGTGGTGGTTGTGGTGGTTGTGGTAGTGGTGGTGGTGGTCGTGGTGGTGGTTGTGGTGATGGTGGTGGTTGTGGTGACGGTTGGTGGTGGTGGTGGTTGTGGTGGTTGTGTTGGTGGTTGTGGTGGTTGTGGTGGTGGTGGTAGCAGCTGATCGCGGCGTCAGGGAGGTCACGTGGCAGACCCTTTAGGTGCCACGGGTTGACTGCTGCTGCTGTGCCAGGCTAGGTGCATGGGGAGGTCACGTGGCAGATTCTGCAGGTGCCACGGGTTGACTGCTGCTGTGCCAGGCTAGGTGCACCAGCTGTACCTTCCCCTCCCCCACTGTGCCAACCTGCTGTGCTTTAGACACCCGGCGCTCCGCTCGTTGTTGTGAGCGTCGCTCCTCTGCCCTCCGCTGTTGTTTCTACCAGCAGCACTTGCCCCTACAGCCCTGCTAGAGGCTACCTGGGGGAGCTTTGTCTGTGTGTGTCTGTGTGTGTGTCTGTGTGTGTGTGTCTGTGTGTGTCTGTGTGTGTGTCTGTGTCTCAGTGTCTGTGTGTCTGTGTCTGTGTGTGTGTGTCTGTGTGTGTGGCAGTCTGTGTGTGTATCTGTGTGTGTCTGTGTGTGTGTGTCTGTGTGTGTGTCAGTGTGTGTGTCTGTGTGTCTGTGTCTGTGTGTGTCTGTGTGTGTGTGTGTGTCTGTGTGTGTTTCTGTGTGTGTGTGTCTGTGTGTGTGTCTGTGTGTGTGTGTCTGTGTCTGTCTGTGTGTGGCAGTCTCACTGAGTCGCTCTTTTCTAATCCCAGGAACCGGACACCGATCTGGGATTAGGGCCTTTCACAATCCCCGCTCAGATACTCGCACAGACACACACACTGACACACACACACATAGACACACACACTGACACACACACACTGACACACACACACAGACACACACACACTGACACACACAGCCACACACACTGACACACACAGACACACAGACACACACAATGACACACACACACACAGACACACACACACTGACACACAGACACACACACACACTGACACACACAGACACACAGATAGACACACACACTGACACACAGACACACAGACACACACAGACACACACACACTGCCACACACAGACACACACACACTGCCACACACACACAGACACACACTGACACACACACAGACACACACACACTGCCACACACACACAGACACACACACACTGACACACACACAGACACACACACAGACACACACACTGACACACACACCCACACACAC
This sequence comes from Petromyzon marinus, assembly GCF_048934315.1. Lineage (NCBI taxonomy): Eukaryota > Metazoa > Chordata > Hyperoartia > Petromyzontiformes > Petromyzontidae > Petromyzon > Petromyzon marinus. The sequence continues at coordinate 2,159,451 of NC_133743.1, forward strand.
ACACAGACACACACACAGACACACACTGACACACACACACACACTGACACACACACACACTGACACACACACACACACTGACACACACACAGACACACACACACACTGACACACACACACACAGACACACACACACACTGACACAGACACACACACACACACCCACACACACACACTGACACACACACACTGACACACACACAGACACACACACACACACACTGACACACACACTGACACACACACACTGACACACACATAGACACACACACAGACACACACATAGACACACACACACAGACACACACACACACAGACACACACACACACTGACACACACAGACACACACACAGACACACACACAGACACACACAGAGACACACACACACAGACACAGACACACACTGACACACACACACAGACACACACACTGACACACACACACACAGACACACACACACAGACACACACACAGACACACACACACACTGACACACACACAGACACTCACACACTGACAAGACACACACACCCACACACACACAGACACACACACACACTGACACACACACACAGACACACACACACACAGACACTCACACTGACACCCACACACACTGACACACACACAGACACACACACACACTGACACACACACACACACAGACACTCACACTGACACCCACACACACACACAGACACACACACAGACACACACACAGACACTCACACACTGACAAGACGTCATACCCAAGGCGATCCAATCCCCAAGACCTCCATCTCTTATTGGGCTGCCTGAGAAGCTCCAAGCCGTCACCTTAAACGACGGCCAGGCGAGCACAGACAAAGCTCCCCCAGGTAGCCTCTAGCAGGGCTGTAGGGGCAAGTGCTGCTACTAGCGAGTAGCACCACCTATGACACACACACAGACAAAGCTCCCCCAGGTAGCCTCTAGCAGGGCTGTAGGGGCAAGTGCTGTGAGTAGCACCACCTATGATGCACACACAGACAAAGCTCCCCCAGGTAGCCTCTAGCAGGGCTGTAGGGGCAAGTGCTGTTAGCTAGCACACACACAGCTAGAGGCAAAGCTCCCCCAGGTAGCCTCCAGCAGGGCTGTAGGGGCAAGTGCTGCTAGTAGCGAGTCACGCCACCTGTAAAGGCCGGAACGGCACACACAGAGGGAATGGGTGAGTGAGTGTGTCAGTGTGTGTGTGTCAGTGTCTGTGTGTGTCTGTGTGTGTGTCTGTGTGTGTCAGTGTGTGTGTCTGCGTGTGTGTGTGTCAGTGTGTGTGTGTGTCTGTGTCTGTGTGTGTGTGTGTCTGTGTGTGTGTCAGTGTGTGTGTGTCCTGTGTGTGTGTCAGTGTGTCTCAGTGTGTGTCAATGTGTGTGTCAGTGTGTGTCAGTGTGTGTGTGTGTCTGTGTGTGTGTCAGTGTGTCTCAGTGTGTGTCAATGTGTGTGTGTCAGTGTGTGTCAGTGTGTGTGTGTGTGTCTCAGTGTGTGTCAGTGTCAGTGTGTGTCAGTGTGTATCAGTGGGTGTCAATGTGTGTGTGTCTGTGTGTGTGTGTCTCAGTGTGTGTGTGTGTGTGTCTGTGTGTGTCAGTGTGTGTGTGTCTGTGTGTGTGTGTCTCAGTGTGTGTCAGTGTGTGTCTGTGTGTGTCAGTGTGTGTGTCTGTGTGTGTGTGTGTGTCAGTATCTCTCAGTGTGTGTGTCAGTGTGTCAGTGTGTGTGTGTGTCTCAGTGTGTGTGTGTGTGTCAGTGTGTGTGTCTGTGTGTGTCAGTGTGAGTGTGTGTGTGTGTGTCAGTGTGAGTGTGTCTGTGTGTGTGTCTGTGTGTGTCAGTGTGTCTCAGTGGGTGTCAGTGTGTGTGTGTCAGTGTGAGTGTGTCTGTGTGTGTGTCTGTGTGTGTCAGTGTGTGTCAGTGTGTGTCAGTGTGTGTGTGTCAGTGTGAGTGTGTCTGTGTGTGTGTCTGTGTGTGTGTCAGTGTGTGTGTCAGTGTGTGTCAGTGTGTATCAGTGTGTGTGTCGGTGTGTGTCAATGGGTGTCAGTTTGTCTGTGTGTGTGTGTGTCAGTGTGTGTGTGTCAGTGAGTCAGTGTGTGTTAGTGTGTGTCAGTGTGTGTGTGTCAGTGTGTGTGTCTGTGTGTGTCTATGTTTGTGTGTCTGTGTGTATGTGTCTGTGTGTGTGTCTGTGTCTGTGTGTGTTAGTGTGTGTCAGTGTGTGTGTGTCTATGATACCATCAGTAGGCCTGGGCTCTGGGTCGTTCTTCGTGCTTTTGGAGTACCTGACCCTCTGCTCACGATCATTAAGGACCTTCATGATGGTGAGCGGCGCCCGGGTAAAACTACGTGGCCGGGAGTCAGAGCCATTCCCTGTACACCTTGGGGTGCGACAGGGATGTCCTTTGGCTCCCACATTATTTAACATCTATTTTGACCACGTAGCTCGTGAAGCCTTCAATAGCTGTACCGGGGAATCTCCATATGGTACAGATATAATGGGAGGCTAATCGATGCCCGGGTGCGGTCAAGGGATGGCTCCCTATTGCTCAACCACGTTATGTATGCTGATGACTTGGTAATAGCTGCTCAGTCAGAGGAGGAGTTGGAGACGCTGCTGCTGAGACTGGAGCGTGCCACTAAGAGATGGGGCCTTACCATCAGCCCCACCAAAACTAAGCACCTGCCTGGGTATTTTGTACCATCGGACACTCCACCCCCACAACTCCCAATCGGTGATGGGGCAGTTGTGGAGAGAGTGGAGAGTTTCCCATACCTGGGCAGTGTGCTTATGACTGGCTCCAGTTTAACAGCAGAGGTCTCACTCCGAATCAGTCGAGCGGCAATATCTTTTCATCGGTTGCGTAACGCTGTGTGGAAGCTACCTGGTCTGTCGCTCCGCACTAAGCTTCAGGTCTTCTTGGCCACGGTCATTCCCTCCCTTCTCTACGCTTGCGAAACGTGGACCCCCCTAATGGAACATCTTCGCCGGTTAGAAACATTTAGGCTGGCCTGCCTACGATCCATCCTGGGTTTAACCAGACTGGATTGTGTGAGGAGCTCACAAATCCTTGAAAGATCTGGGCAGGGTCCCATCGGTGATCTCCTCCGGCAGGCAAGGCTGCGATGGCTGGGTCATGTAGCCCGCATGCCCAGCCACCGCATGCCGAAACAGCTTTTGTTTGGCCGGATTGAGGGGGCTAAGCGGGCGCGGCACGGGCTAGAGAAGAGATGGAGTGATGTGGTACGGGAGGACGTGGAGCTGAGTGGACTTGCCGATGACTGGTACCAGCGGTGTCAAGATCGGCCTCTGTGGAGGAGGCTCGTGAAGGATGCTACTGGGCAGTTGGAGGCAGTCACCCTCCAACAACAACTGAGGGCGGAGGAGCGACGCTCACAACAACGAGCGGAGCGCCGGGTGGCTAAAGCACAGCAGGTTGGCACAGTAGGGGGCACAGGTGGTGCATCAACCAGTCATCTCAGTCATCTCAGTCATCTCAGTCAGTCGACCCGTGGCACCTGAGTCTGCCCAGTGACCTGCCAGCGGGCGTTCGACACTTCACGTGGCCTCAGGGTGCACATAGCCTGGCACAAGCGTCGTGGTGACGTCACCGCCACTTAGTGGCAAATGGCGGTTGTTGTTGTATGTGTGTCTGTGACTGTGTGTGTTAGTGTGTGTGTGTGTTTGTGTGTCAGTGTGTGTGTTAGTGTGTGTGTTAGTGTGTGTGTGTTTGTGTGTCAGTGTGTGTGTGTTAGTGTGTGTGTGTTAGTGTGTGTGTGTCTGTGTGTTTGTCTGTCCAGTGTGTGTGTGTCAGTGTGTGTGTCAGTGTGTGCTAGTGTGTGTTTGTGTGTGTGTGTCAGTGTGTGTGTAAGTGTGTGTGTGTGTCAGTGTGTGTGTCTGTGTGTGTGTGTCTGTGTGTGTGTCTGTGTGTGTGTGTCTGTGTGTGTGTCAGTGTGTGTGTGTTAGTGTGTGTGTGTGTGTTTGTGTGTCAGTGTGTGTGTGTGTGTTAGTGTCTGTGTGTTTGTCTGTCAGTGTGTGTGTGTGCTAGTGTGTGTTTGTGTGTCTGTGTGTGTGTGTTTGTCTGTCAGTGTGTGTGTGTGTGTTAGTGTCAGTGTGTGTGTTAGTGTGTGTTAGTGTGTGTGTGTCTGTGTGTTTGTCTGTCAGTGTGTGTGTGTTAGTGTCTGTGTGTGTGTGTGTGCTAGTGTATATTTGTGTGTTAGTGTCTGTGTGTTTGTGTGTGTGCACATGTTAAATATTCTTTCTTGTATAGACCCAGTGACCCGATAATGTCACGCAATTTGACATTAATGTGTGTCAGTGTGCGTGTCAGCCGCGAGAGTCCTGTGATTATAATATATCTGTTGATGTATAGCCAGTGACCCGCTAAGATAACGCACATTTGACATTGAGTCTTACACTGTGTGTGTGTTATACACCCACTCAATAACGAACTCACCCACTCATTCACACACTCACTAACTCACCTACTCATTCACCCACTCACCAACTAACCGACTCATTCACACACTCACTCACTCACCCACTCACTCACCCACTCACTCACCCACTCACTCACTCACCCACTCACTCACCCACTAACTCACACCTCACTCACTCACTCTCACTCACCCACCACTCACCCACTCACTCATCCCCTCACTCACTCACACACTCATCACCGACTCACTCACCCACTCATTCACACACTGACTCACCCCACTCACCCACTCACTCACCCACTCACCCACTCACTCACTCACCCACTCACTCACTCACCCACACATTCACACACTCACCCACTCGCTCACCCACTCACTAACTCACGTACACATTCACACACTTACTAACTCACTCACAAACTCACTCACACACTCACTCACTAACGAACTCACCCACTCATTCACACACTTATCCACCCACTCACCCACTCACTCACTAACTCCACCCACTCATTCACACACTTACCCACCCACTCACCCACTAACTCACCCACTCACTCACTCATCCTCTCACTCACCCACTCACTCACACACTCACTCACTCACCCACTCACTCACCACCCACTCACTCACACACTCACTCACTCACCCACTCATTCACACACTTACCCACTCACTCACTCATCCACTCACCTACCCACTCACTCACACACTCACTCACCGACTCACTCACCCACACATTCACACATTAACCCACTAACTCACTCACCCACTCACTCACTCACCCACTCACCCACTCACTCACCCCCACTCACCAACTCACTCACCCACTCACCCACCCACTCACCCACTCACTCACCCACCCACCCACTCACGTACCCACCCACTCACCCACTCACTCACTCACCCACTCACTAACTCACCCACCCACTCACTCACCCACTCACCCACCGACTCACTCACCCACACATTCACACACTAACCCACTAACTCACTCACACACTCACTCACCGACTCACTCACCCACACATCCACACACTAACCCACTAACTCACTCACCCACTCACTCACTCACCCACTCACTCACTCACCCACTCACTCACTCACCCACTCACCCACCCACTCACTCACCCACCCACCCACTCACGCACGCACTCACTCACTCACCCACTCACTCACCCACCCACTCACCCACCCACCCACTCACCCACCCACTCACTCACCCACTCACTCACTCACCCACTCACTCACTCACCCACTCACTAACTCACCCACCCACTCACTCACCCACTCACTCACCGACTCACTCACCCACAACATTCACTCACTAACCCACTAACTCACACTCTCACCCAAGCGTTCAGAGTGTTTGACCGCTGCTCTGAATGTCCACACAGTGCTGATGATGCTGATGATGATAAATCAGCCACTCCTCGGTACAGCTGCTATCACGTGGTGATGTCCAGAAGGTCGCTTCTGACAACAGCTACTCAGCCAGCTGGTGGGGCATTAAAGCCGCTACAATAAACACCGCTAAGTTTTAGTGTGGGTCTCTGTGGGTGTGGGTCTCTGTGAGTGTGGGTCTCTGTGGGTCTCTGTGAGTGTGAGTCTCTGTGGGTCTCTATGAGTGTGGGTCTCTATGAGTGTGAGTCTCTGTGGGTCTCTATGAGTGTGGGTCTCTGTGGGTCTCTATGAGTGTGAGTCTCTGTGGGTCTCTGTGGGTCTCTATGAGTGTGAGTCTCTGTGGGTCTCTATGAGTGTGGGTCTCTGTGGGTCTCTATGAGTGTGAGTCTCTGTGGGTCTCTATGAGTGTGAGTCTCTGTGGGTCTCTATGAGTGTGGGTCTCTATGAGTGTGGGTCTCTGTGGGTCTCTATGAGTGTGAGTCTCTGTGGGTCTCTATGAGTGTGGGTCTCTATGAGTGTGGGTCTCTGTGGGTCTCTATGAGTGTGGGTCTCTGTGGGTCTCTATGAGTGTGGGTCTCTATGAGTGTGGGTCTCTGTGAGTGTGGGTCTCTGTGGGTCTCTATGAGTGTGGGTCTCTGTGGGTCTCTATGAGTGTGAGTCTCTATGAGTGTGGGTCTATGTGGATCTCTATGAGTGTGAGTCTCTGTGGGTCTCTATGAGTGTGGGTCTCTGTGGGTCTCTATGAGTGTGGGTCTCTATGAGTGTGGGTCTCTGTGGGTCTCTATGAGTGTGGGTCTCTGTGGGTCTCTATGAGTGTGGGTCTCTATGAGTGTGGGTCTCTGTGGGTCTCTATGAGTGTGGGTCTCTGTGGGTCTCTATGAGTGTGGGTCTCTGTGGGTCTCTATGAGTGTGGGTCTCTATGGGTCTCTGTGGGTGTGGGTCTCTGTGGGTCTCTGTGAGTGTGGGTCTCTGTGGGTCTCTATGAGTGTGGGTCTCTGTGGGTCTCTATGGGTCTCTTTGAGTTAGAGTCTCTGTGGGTCTGAATGGGTCTATGGGACTCTATGGGTCTCAGTGGGCAAAGGAGTTATAATGATGATGTGGATGGTCACCCTGAGCCCCTCGTTACTTTGCTAGCGGCGATGTCTCTGAGCTGTGTGAACGCCTTTTGGCATCGTCTGGTCGAGCACCACTTGGCTGGAGGCTAAAGAGAAAGCCGTCCCCCTTGCTGTGGACCAATCAGTGTCGAGGACAATGCATCATATATTATCATGTTATCAGAGTTTGTGTTTTACGTTTGCATTTTGACTGCAGGTATTTGCGGTTAATGCTACAACATGAATCCCCTTTGTCAAAAAGTTTCAGTTTTGTTTGGCAGAAACAAGGGGCAAAACCCTATATTATTATTACATATTGGTACTGGGCAAAGGAGTTCTAATGATGATGTGGATGCTCACCCCGAGCCCCTCGTTACTCTGCTAGCGGTGATGTCTCTGAGCTGTGTGAACGCCTTTTGGAGTCGTCATCTGGTGGTCTAAACACCACTTGGCTGGAGGCTAAAGGGAAAGCCGTCCCCCCTTGCTGTGGACCAATCAGTGTCGAGGACAATGCCACAAATATTATCATGTTATCAGAGTTTGTGTTTTATGTTTGCATTTTGACTGCAGGTATTAGTGGGTTAATGCTACAACATGAATCCCTTTGTCAAAAAGTTTCAGTTTTGTTGGTAGAAACAAGGGGGAAAAACCCTGTAAATATTATTATTACATATTGGTACTGCAAAGGAGTTCTAATGATGATGTAGATGCTCACCCCAAGCCCTTCGTTACTCTGCTAGAGGCGTTGTCTCTGAGCTGTGTGAACGCCTTTGGAGTCGTCATCTGGTGGTCTAACACCACTTGGCCTGGAGGCTAAAGAGAAAGCCGTCCCCCTTTGGTGTGGACCAATCAGTGTCGAGGACAATGCATCAAATATTATCATGTTATCTCAGAGTTTGTGTTTTATGTTTGTATTTTGACTGCAGGTATTAGTGGGTTAATGCTACAACATGAATCCCCTTGTCAAAAAGGTTTCAGTTTTGCATTTTGACTGCAGGTATTTGCGCTTAATGCTCTTATTAGCTTGGCAAAAGAGCTTTACAGATCTTCGGGTTTTTTAAAATATCTTCCCGGGGTGGGGTGGGGTGAGGCGCGGGGGTTCTGTCCAGCCTCCACTTTGTCTGTGGCTAAAGATTTCAACTCCACGTGAAGATTTAAGACAAGAGGCAATTTGTACCGAGACAAAGGGTGTCCAATCCCCATCGTGAATATGTTAAATATATATTTTGGAGAGAGAGAGAGAGAGAGAAGGAAAAAAAATCCATAAATTATAAGTCCTTCCGTGTAAATATAACGTGGTTGATGGTTTAGGAATCTTTCAAATGAGAAATTGTTATTTGAGGCCTACCCCAACCCCCGCTGTCCCGCGGGGCCCTCCCTCCTTG
>NC_133743.1:2172769-2177769 GCF_048934315.1 Petromyzon marinus
TCTGGTTAAACCCAGGATGGATCGTAGGCAGTCCAGCCTAAATGTTTCTAACCACAGTGACACACACAGTGAAACCCACACAGTGACACACACAGTGACACAAACAGTGACACACACACACAGTGACACACACACACAGTGACACACACAGACACAGTGACACACACACACAGAGACACACACACAGACACACACACACAGACACACAGTGACACACACACAGACACACACACACGTGACACACACACAGACACATAGACACACAGTGACACACACACAGACACACACACACGTGACACACACAGTGACACAGAGACACACACAAAGTGACACACACACAGTAACACACAGAGACACACAGACACGTGACACACACACACGTGACACACACACAGACACACACACAGTGACACACAGTAGCACACACACAGAGACACAGACACAGAGACACACACACACACAGAGACACAGAGACACGTGACACACACACACAGTGACACACACACAGACACACACACACACACGTGACACACAGTGACACACACAGAGACACACACAAAGTGACACACACACAGTAACACACACAGCGACACACAGACACGTGACACACACACACACACGTGACACACACACAGACACACACACAGTGATACACAGTAACACACACAGAGACACACAGACACAGAGACACACACACACACACAGTGACACACACACAGTGACACACACAGACACAGTGACACACACAGACACACACACAGTGACACACACACAGAGACGCACACACACAGAGACACACACACACACAGTGACACACACAGAGACACACACACAGTGACACACACAGTGACACACACACACAGTGACACACACAGTGACACAGAGACACACACAAAGTGACACACACACACAGTAACACACACAGAGACACACAGACACGTGACACACACACACACACGTGACACACACACAGACACACAAACAGACACACACACAGTAACACACACAGAGACACAGACACAGAGACACACACACACGTGACACACACACACACACACACGTGACACACACACAGTGACACACACACACAGTGACACACACAGTGACACACAGACACACACACACGTGACTCACACACACAGACACACACACACGTGACACACACACACAGACACACAGACACACAGTGACACACACACAGACACACACACACGTGACACACACAGTGACACAGAGACACACACAAAGTGACACACACACAGTAACACACACAGACACACACACACGTGACACACACACATACACACACACAGTAACACACACAGAGACACACAGTAACACACACACAGACACACACACACACACGTGACACACACACACACGTGACACACAGTAACACACACAGAGACACACAGACACGTGACACACACACACACACGTGACACACACACAGACACACACACAGTGACACACAGTAGCACACACACAGAGACACACACACACGTGACACACACACAGACACACACACAGTGACACACAGTAACACACACACAGAGACACACAGTAACACACACACAGAGACACACACACACGTGACACACACACAGACACACACACAGTGACACACAGTAACACACACACAGAGACACAGACACAGAGACACACACACACACGTGACACACACACACAGTAACACACACAGAGACACACAGACACGTGACACACACACACACAGAGACACACACACAGAGACACACACACACAGTGACACACACAGAGACACACACACAGTGACACACACAGTGACACACAAACAGACACACACACACGTGACACACACAGTGACACACACACAGTGACACACACAGTGACACACACACAGACACACACAGACACGTGACACACACAGAGACACACACAAAGTGACACACACACAGTAACACACACAGAGACACAGACACAGACACACACACACAGTGACACACACACACACAGAGACACACACACACACAGTAACACACACACAGAGACACACACAGACACACACACACACGTGACACACACACATACACACACACAGTGACACACAGTAGCACACACACAGCGACACAGACACAGAGACACACACACACACACGTGACACACACACACACACACGTGACACACAGTGACACACACAGAGACCCCTGCCCACGTGACTCTCTCACGAGGGGACATCCGTCATCTTTGTCGTGATGGCGACGTCAGAAGTCGTCACAATCAATACGGGTCACGTGACACCACCACCAATAGCACCCACCACCACTAATACCACCACCACCACCACCAAGAGCCACCACCACCACCACCACAACCAAAAGCCACCACCACCACAAATACCACCACCACCACCACCACTAATACCACCACCACCACCACCACTAATACCACCATCACCACCACGAATACCACCATCACCACCACCACTAATACCACCACCACCACTAATACCACCATCACCACCACTAATACCACCATCACCACCACGAAAACCACCATCACCACCACCACTAATACCACCATCACCACCACTAATACCACCATCACCACCACTAATACCACCACCACTACCACCAATAGCCACCACCACAACCAACAATAGCCACCACCACCACGAATACCACCACCACCACCACTAATAGCACCACCACCACTAATACCACCATCACCACCACGAATACCACCATCACCACCACCACTAATACCATCACCACCACCACTAATACCACCACCACCACCACTAATACCACCATCACCACCACTAATACCACCATCACCACCACTAAATACTACCATCACCACCACCACTAATACCACCATCACCACTAATACCACCATCACCACCACCACTAATACCACCATCACCACCACCACTAATACCACCATCACCACCACTAATACCACCATCACTACCACTAATACCACCATCACCACCACCACTAATACCACCATCACCACCACTAATACCACCATCACCACCACCACTAATACGGGGACCACCACTAATACCACCATCACCACCACCACTAAATACCCACCATCAACCACCACCACCACTAATACCACCATCACCACCACGAATACCACCATCACCACCACCACTAATACCACCACCACCACCACTAATACCACCATCACCACCACTAATACCACCATCACTAATACCACCACCACCACCACCACTAATACCACCATCACCACCACTAATACCACCACCACCACCACTAATACTACCACCACCACTAATACCACCACCACCACCACCACCACCACTAAAACCACCATCACCACTAATACCACCATCACCACCACCACTAATACCACCATCACCCACCACCACTAATACCACCATCACCACCACCACTAATACCACCATCACCACCAACTAATACCACCATCACCACCACTAACACCACCACCATCACCAACTAATACCACCACCACCACCACTAATACCACCATCACCACCACCACTAATACCACCATCACCACCACCACTAATACCACCATCACCACCACTAATACCACCATCACACCACCACTAATACCACCATCATCACCACCACTAATACCACCACCACTAATCCACCATCACCACCACTAATCACCACCATCACCACCACCACTAATACCACCATCACCACCACCACTACTACACCACCATCACCACCACGAATACCACCATCACCACCACCACTAATACCACCACCACCACCACTAATACCACCATCACCACCACTAATACCACCATCACCACCACGAATACCACCATCACCACCACCACTAATACCACCACCACCACCACTAATACCACCATCACCACCACTAATACCACCATCACTAATACCACCACCACCACCACCACCACTAATACCACCATCACCACCACTAATACCACCACCACACCACTATACCACCACCACCACCACCACCACATATACCACCATCACCACCACTAATACCACCATCACCACCACCACTAATACCACCATCACACACCCTAATACCACCACATCACCACCACTAATACCACCATCACCACCACTAATACCACCATCACCACCACTAACACCACCATCACCACCACCACTAATACCACCACCACCACCACTCCACTAATACCACCATCACCACCACCACTAATACCACCATCACCACCACCACTAATACCACCATCACCACCACTAATACCACCATCACCACCACCACTAATACCACCATCACTAATACCACCACCACCACCACCACTAATACCACCATCACCACCACTAATACCACCACCACCACCACTAATACCACCACCACCACCACCACCACTAATACCACCATCACCACCACTAATACCACCATCACCACCACCACTAATACCACCATCACCACCACCACTAATACCACCATCACCACCACCACTAATACCACCATCACCACCACTAATACCACCATCACCACCACTAACACCACCATCACCACCACCACTAATACCACCACCACCACCACTAATACCACCATCACCACCACCACTAATACCACCATCACCACCACCACTAATACCACCATCACCACCACCACTAATACCACCATCACCACCACTAATACCACCATCATCACCACCACTAATACCACCACCACCACTAATACCACCATCACCACCACTAATACCACCACCACCACTAATACCACCATCACCACCACCACTAATACCACCACCACCACCACTAATACCACCATCACCACCACCACTAATACCACCATCACCACCACTAATACCACCATCACCACCACTAATACCACCATCACCACCACTAATACCACCACCACCACCACCACTAATACCACCATCACTACCACCACTAATACCACCATCACCACCACTAATACCACCACCACCACCACTAATACCACCATCACTACCACCACTAATACCACCATCACCACCACCACTAATACCACCATCACCACCA
>NC_133743.1:2182769-2285269 GCF_048934315.1 Petromyzon marinus
GTGTGTCTGTGTGTCTGTGTCTGTGTGTGTCTGTGTGTGTGTCAGTGTGTGTGTGTGTGTCTGTGTGTGTGTCGTGTGTGTGTGTGTGTTGTGTGTGTGTGTCTGTGTGTGTGTGTCTGTGTGTCTGTGTGTGTGTCTGTGTGTGTCTGTGTGTGTGTGTCTGTGTGTGTGTCTGTGTGTGTGTGTGTGTGTCTGTGTGTGTGTCTGTGTGTGTGTGTGTCTGTGTGTGTGTGTCTGTGTGTGTGTGTGTGTCTGTGTGTGTGTCTGTGTGTGTGTCGTGTGTGTGTGTGTGTTGTGTGTGTGTGTCTGTGTGTGTGTGTGTGTCTGTGTGTGTGTGTCTGTCTGTGTCTGTGTGTGTGTCTGTGTGTGTCTGTGTGTGTGTGTCTGTGTGTGTGTCTGTGTGTGTGTGTGTCTGTATGTGTGTCTGTGTGTGTGTCGTTGTGTGTGTCGTTGTGTGTGTGTCTGTGTGTGTCTGTGTGTGTCTGTGTGTGTGTGTGTCTGTGTGTGTGTCTGTGTGTGTGTCTGTGTGTGTGTGTCTGTGTGTGTGTGTCTGTGTGTGTGTGTCTGTGTGTCTGTGTGTGTGTCTGTGTGTGTGTGTGTCTGTGTGTGTGTCGTTGTGTGTGTGTCTGTGTGTGTCTGTGTGTGTGTGTCTGTGTGTGTGTGTCTGTGTGTCTGTGTGTGTGTCTGTGTGTGTGTATACGTGTGTATATGTGTGTATGTATATTTGTGTATATATTGCAGGTGTATATATTTGTGTGTGTATGTGTGTACGTGTGTATATGTGTGTATGTATATTTGTGTATATATTGTAGGTGTATATATTTCTGTGTGTATGTGTGTTTATGTGTGTATGTATATTTGTGTATATATTTGTGTGTGTCTCTGTGTGTGTATCTGTGTTGTGGGGAGCGATAGTGTAGTGGTGGTTAGCGCTACGCTGCGCTATGAACCTGGCGACCCGGGTTCGATTCCCGCTCACGGCCAACACCAGTGACGATTATCTGAACCGGTCCCGGGCCTCCCCTAGGTCGACTCAGCCTCAAACGAGTACCTGGTGCGGTGTGTAAACATCGCCACTGGGGAGACAAAGGCGGTCGGGCGTGGTGCTGGCCACCCACCCCCTCGTGTACCGTTCCGGCCTTCATAGGTGCTCGCTAACAGCACTTGCCCCTACAGTCTGTTAAGGCTATATGGGGGATCTTTGTCTTTGTGTGTCTGTGTGTGTGTCTGTGTCTGGACCACTGGACGGGTTCCGGATGATTGGAAGGATGCCCTGGTGGTCCCCCTCTTCAAGAAGGGGGACCGCACAGACTGTAACAACTACAGGGGCATCTCACTCCTCAGTGTGCCGGGAAAGGTCCTGGCAAGGATTATTCAGCATCGCCTTGCCAGGCACGCTGAGGAGAGGCTTGCGGAGCCCCAATGCGGTTTCAGTAAAGGGCGGTCCTGCACAGATGCCATATTTTCTGTCCGTCTGCTACAGCAGAGGTGTAGGGAATTCCAGCAAGACCTACATCTCTGCTTTATTGACCTACCTGGTCAAGGCACTATGATACCATCAGTAGGCCTGGGCTCTGGGTTGTTCTTCGTGCTTTTGGAGTCCCTGACCCTCTGCTCACGATCATTAAGGACCTTCATGATGGTGAGCGGGCCCGGGTAAAACTACGTGGCCGGGAGTCAGAGCCATTCCCTGTACACCTTGGGGTGCGACAGGGATGTCCTCTGGCTCCCACATTATTTCACATCTATTTTGACCACGTAGTTCCTTCACGAGGAGGAGGCTCGTGAAGGACGCTGCTGCTGCTGCTACTGGGGCTGGTGCCAGGCTAGGTGCACCGTGAGGCTCTTGGGGCTGGTGCCAGGCTAGGTGCACCTTGAGGCTACTGGGGCTGGTGCCAGGCTAGGTGCACCGTGAGGCTACCGGGCAGCTGGAGGCAGTCGCCCTCCAGCAACAACAGCGGAGGGCAGAGGAGCGACGCTCACAACAACGAGCGGAGCGCCGGGCGGATAAAGCGCAGCTCGTTGGCACAGTAGGGGGCACAGCTGGTGCACCTAGCCTGGCACAGCAGCAGCAGCAGCAGTCAACCCGTGGCACCTGCTGGGTCTGTCACGTGACCTCTTCCTCCTCCTGCACCTAGCCTGGCACAGCAGTACAACCCAAGGTGCACCTAGCCTGGCACATCAGTACAACCCCTGGCACCTGCTGGGTATGCCACGTGACCTCCTCCGCCTGGTGCACCTAGCCTGGCACAGCAGTACAACCCAAGGTGCACCTAGCCTGGCACATCAGTACAACCCCTGGCACCTGCTGGGTATGCCACGTGACCTCCTCCGCCTGGTGCACCTAGCCTGGCACAGCAGTACAACCCAAGGTGCACCTAGCCTGGCACAGCAGTCAACCTGTGGCACCTGCTGGGTCTGCCACGTGACCTCCTCGTTCCTGGTGCACCTAGCCTGGCACAGCAGCACCAGCAGTCAACCCGTGGCACCTGCAGGGTCTGTCACGTGACCTCCTCCTCCTCCTCCTGGTGCACCTAGCCTGGCACAGCAGCAGCAGTCAACCCGTGGCACCTGCTGGGTATGCCACGTGACCTCCTCCTCCTGGTGCACCTAGCCTGGCACAGTAGCAGTACAACCCAAGGTGCACCTAGCCTGGCACATCAGTACAACCCATGGCACCTGCTGGGTCTGTCCCGTGACCTCCTCCTCCTCCTCCTCGTTCCTCCTGGTGCACCTAGCCTGGCACAGCAGCAGCAGCGGCGGCGGCAGCGGCCAACCCGTCAACAGGGATCATTCGACGTTTCGCGAGATCCCCACTGCAAGGCAGACGCGTTCAGCGAGCGCCACACACACGGGCGACAATTCCTTACCGTCAATCCCTCGCGATTTTGACATTTAGATTGAAAGCTTTCGTGACCGAGGTGATTCACATTCTTGGTAATTTCGGTAAAGTCACCACCACGTTGAAAGGGAAACAATAAAATAATAAAAATATAAAACAATAAAATAATACAATAAAAATATAAAACAATAAAATTATTGTTCTTGGTTCTTTCGGTAAAGTCACCACCACGTAGATAGGGAAACAATAAAATAATAAAAATATAAAACAATACAATTATTATTCTTGGTTCTTTGGGTAAAGTCACCACCACGTAGATAGGGAAACAATAAAATAATAAAAATATAAAACAATAAAATTATTATTCTTGGTTCTTTGGGTAAAGTCACCACCACGTAGAAGGGAAACAATAAAATAATAAAAATATAAAACAATAAAATTATTATTCTTGGTTCTTTGGGTAAAGTCACCACCACGTAGAAGGGAAACAATAAATTAATAAAAATATAAAACAATAAAATAATAAAAATATAAAACAATAAAATTATTATTCTTGGTTCTTTGGGTAAAGTCACCACCACGTAGAAGGGAAACAATAAAATAATAAAAATATAAAACAATAAAATTATTATTCTTGGTTCTTTGGGTAAAGTCACCACCACGTAGAAGGGAAACAATAAATTAATAAAAATATAAAACAATACAATTATTATTCTTGGTCCTTTCGGTAATGTCACCACCACGTTGAAAGGGAAACAATAAAATAATAAAAATATAAAACAATACAATTATTATTCTTGGTTCTTTGGGTAAAGTCACCACCACGTAGAAGGGAAACAATAAATTAATAAAAATATAAAACAATACAATTATTATTCTTGGTCCTTTCGGTAAAGTCACCACCACGCTGAAAGGGAAACAATAAAATAATAAATAAAAATAAAAATATAAAATAATAAAATTGTCACGACGTTTCGACCGTAACGCAAACAGTCATCATCAGGTGTGAAAAAACCACCATAAGGCAATAAACATTTGAAATATATATAAACATTTGTTTTATATATTTTTATTATTTTATTGTTTCCCTTCTACGTGGTGGTGACTTTACCAAAAGAACCAAGAATAATAATTTTATTGTTTTATATTTTTATTATTTTATTGTTTCCCTTCTACGTGGTGGTGACTTTACCCAAAGAACCAAGAATAATAATTTTATTGTTTTATATTTTTATTATTTTATTGTTTCCCTTCTACGTGGTGGTGACTTTACCCAAAGAACCAAGAATAATAATTTTAATGTTTTACAATAATTATATTGTTTTATATTTTTATTATTTTATTGTCTCCCTTCTACGTGGTGGTGACTTTACCCAAAGAACCAAGAATAATAATTTTATTGTTTTATATTTTTATTATTTTATTGTTTCCCTTCTACGTGGTGATTGAAAGCTTTCGTGACCGAGGTGATTCCCATTCTTGCTCCTTTCGGTGAAGTCACCACCACGTTGAAAGGGAAACAATAAAATAATCAATAAATAAAAATATTTATATGAAACAATAAAATTCTCACGACGTTTCGACCGTAACGCAAACAGTCATCATCAGGTGTGAAAAACCACCATAAGGCAATAAACATTTGAAATATAAATATAAAATTTATTTGATATAGATATTTTATTGTTTCCCTTCAACGTGACTTTACCGAAAGAACCAAGAATAATAATTTTATTGTTTTATATTTTTATTATTTTATTGTTTCCCTTCTACGTGGTGGTGACTTTACCGAAAGAACCAAGAATAATAATTTTATTGTTTTATATTTATATTATTTTATTGTTTCCCTTTCAACGTGGTGGTGACTTTACCGAAAGAACCAAGAATGTGAATCACTTCGGTCACGAAAGCTTTCAATCACCACGTAGAAGGGAAACAATAAAATAATAAAAATATAAAACAATAAAATTATTATTCTTGGTTCTTTGGGTAAAGTCACCACCACGTAGAAGGGAAACAATAAAATAATAAAAATATAAAACAATAAAATTATTATTCTTGGTTCTTTGGGTAAAGTCACCACCACGTAGAAGGGAAACAATAAAATAATAAAAATATAAAACAATAAAATTATTGTAAAACATTAAAATTATTATTCTTGGTTCTTTGGGTAAAGTCACCACCACGTAGAAGGGAAACAATAAAATAATAAAAATATAAAACAATAAAATAATTGTAAAACAATAAAATTATTATTCTTGGTTCTTTCGGTAAAGTCACCACCACGTAGAAGGGAAACAATAAAATAATAAAAATATAAAACAATAAAATTATTGTTCTTGGTTCTTTGGGTAAAGTCACCACCACGTAGATAGGGAAACAATAAAATAATAAAAATATAAAACAATAAAATTATTATTCTTGGTTCTTTGGGTAAAGTCACCACCACGTAGAAGGGAAACAATAAAATAATAAAAATATAAAACAATAAAATTATTATTCTTGGTTCTTTCGGTAAAGTCACCACCACGTAGAATGAGAATAAAATAATAAGTTAATAAAATAACACAATAAAATTCTCACGACGCTTCGTCCTTTGTCAACGCCACACATTCTTGCTGATTTGCTCCACCACCAGAGGACAGCTTTCGTTTTAAGCCGCGTCTCTAAGCGGCGTTCGATCTGAGCGCGGAGTTTGTGGCGTTTCTTTGGGGTGTTTTGTGTCCGCTGGTGACTGTGAGTCTCGTGGCGGGATCGACTGCGGTGGTGTTCAGCCGCTGGCGGTCATAAAAGTTGTTTAGAAAGTCCACAAAAGTCTCTCTCTCTCTCCATCTCTCTCTCTATATATATCCATCTCTCCCCATCTCTCTCCATCTCTCTCTCTATATATATCCATCTCGCTCTCCTCTCTATCTCTCTCCTGTCTCTCCATCTGTCTCTCTCGCTCTCTATATCCATCTCTCTCTCTCTCGCTCTCTCCTCTCTCTCCCCTCTCTCTCTCCTCTCTCCATCTCTCTCTCTCCTCTCTCACCATCTCTCTCTCTCTATATATATCAATCTCTCTCCATCTCTCTCCATCTCTCTGTCTCTCTCCTCTCTCTCCATCTCTCTCTCTCTCTCCATCTCTCTCTCTCTCTCCTCTCTCCCCCTCTCTCTCCATCTCTCTATCTCTCTCCTCTCTCTCCATCTCTCTCTCTATCTCTCTCCTCTCTCTCCATCTCTCTCTCTCTCTCTATCCATCTCTCTCTCTCGCTCTCTCCTCTCTCTCCCCTCTCTCTCCTCTCTCCATCTCTCTCTCTCCTCTCTCACCATCTCTCCCCTCTCTCTCCTCTCTCTCCCCTCTCTCTCCTCTCTCTCCCCTCTCTCCTCTCTCTCTCCTCTCTCTCCCCTCTCTCTTCTCTCTCTCCTCTCTCTATCCATCTCTCTCTCCCCTCTCTCCCCTCTCTCTCCTCTCTCCATCTCTCTCTCTCCTCTCTCACTATCTCTCTCCATCTCTCTCTCTCTCTCTTCTCTCTCCTCTCTCTCTCCTCTCTCTATCCATCGCTCTCTCCTCTCTCTCCCCTCTCTCCATCTCTCCATCTCTCTCCATCTCTCCATCTCTCTCCATCTCTCTCGCTCTCTCCTCTCTCTCCATCTCTCTCTCTCTCCTCTCTCTCTCCTCTCTCTATCCATCTCTCTCTCCTCTCTCTCCCCTCTCTCCATCTCTCCATCTCTCTCTCTCTCTCCTCGCTCTCCCCTCTCTCCATCTCTTCATCTCTCTCTTCTCTCTCCCCTCTCTCCATCTCTCCATCTCTCCATCTCTCTCCATCTCTCTCCATCTCTCTCTCCTCTATCTCCTCTCTCTCTCTCCATCTCTCCATCTCTCTCTCTCTCCTCTCTCTCCCCTCTCTCCATCTCTCCATCTCTCTCTCTCTCTCCTCTCTCTCCCCTCTCTCTCCCACTAAACACACAAAGCTCCCCCAGGTAGCCCACCCACGTCCTGTAGATGGGTGGCAGGGGCTGTTAATCACGGACTGCGTATTTATGTGAAGCTATTTTTATGCTTTATTGCATTTGACCAAGGCGCAAGGCCACATACTCTACACGCACGACTCATAGAGACCCATTCAGACTCATAGAGACCCATACAGACTCATAGAGACCCACACTCACAGAGACCCATACAGACTCATAGAGACCCACAGAGACTCACACTCATAGAGACCCATACAGACTCATACAGACCCACAGAGACTCACACTCATAGAGACCCATACAGACTCATAGAGACCCATTCAGACTCATAGAGACCCACACTCATAGAGACCCACAGAGACCCACAGAGACCCACACTCATAGAGACCGATACAGACTCATAGAGACCCACAGAGACCCATAGAGAGTCACACTCATAGAGACCCACAGAGACCCACACTCATAGAGACCCATACAGACTCATAGAGACCCATACAGACTCATAGAGACCCATTCAGACTCATAGAGACCCATACAGACCCACAGAGACCCACACTCATAGAGACCCACAGAGACTCATACAGACCCACAGAGACCCACACTCATAAAGACCCATACAGACTCATAGAGACCCATTCAGACTCATAGAGACCCATACAGACCCACAGAGACCCACACTCATAGAGACCCACAGAGACTCATACAGACCCACAGAGACCCACACTCATAGAGACCCATACAGACTCATACAGACCCACAGAGACCCACACTCATAGAGACCCATTCAGACTCATAGAGACCCATTCAGACTCATAGAGACCCATACAGACTCATAGAGACCCATTCAGACTCATAGAGACCCACACTCATAGAGACCCATACAGACTCATAGAAACCCATACAGACTCATAGAGATCCATACAGACTCATAGAGACCCATTCAGACTCATAGAGACCCATACAGACTCATAGAGACCCATTCAGACTCATAGAGATCCATTCAGACTCATAGAGACCCATACAGACTCATAGAGACCCATACAGACTCATAGAGCCCCATACAGACCCATAGAGACCCACACTCATAGAGACCCATACAGACACAATAGTGACCCATACAGACCCACAGAGACCCACAGAGACTCACACTCATAGAGACCCATACAGACTCATAGAGACCCATTCAGACTCATAGAGACCCATACAGACTCATAGAGACCCATACAGACTCATAGAGACCCATACAGACTCAGAGACCCACACTCATAGAGACCCATACAGACTCATAAAGACTCACAGAGACCCACACTCATAGAGACCCATACAGACTCATAGAGACCCATACAGACTCATAGAGACCCATACAGACTCATAAAGACTCACAGAGACCCACACTCATAGAGACCCATACAGACTCATAGAGACCCATACAGACCCACAGAGACCCACATTCATAGAGACCCATACAGACCCACAGAGACCCACAGAGACTCACACTCATAGAGACCGATAGAGACCCACAGAGACTCACACTCATAGAGACCCACAGAGACCCACAGAGACCCACACTCATAGAGACCCATACAGACTCATAGAGACCCATACAGACCCACAGAGACCCACACTCATAGAGACCCATACAGACTCATAGAGACCCACACTCATAGAGACCCATACAGACCCACAGAGACCCACACTCATAGAGACCCATTCAGACTCATAGAGACCCATACAGACTCATAGAGACCCACACAGACTCAGAGACCCACACGCATAGAGACCCATACAGACTCATAGAGACCCATACAGACTCATTGAAACCCATTCAGACTCATAAAGACCCATTCAGACTCATAGAGACCCATGCAGACTCATAGAGACCCATACAGACTCATAGAGACCCATACAGACTCATAGAGCCCCATACAGACCCACAGAGACCCACACTCATAGAGACCCATACAGACTCATAGAGACCCATACAGACACAATAGAGACCCATACAGACCCACAGAGACTCACAGAGACTCACACTCATAGAGACCCATACAGACTCATAGAGACCCATTCAGACTCATAGAGACCCATACAGACTCATAGAGACCCATTCAGACTCATAGAGACCCATACAGACTCATAGAGACCCATTCAGACTCATAGAGACCCATACAGACTCATAGAGACCCACACTCATAGAGACCCATGCAGACTCATAGAGACCCATACAGACTCATAGAGACCCATACAGACTCATAGAGACCCATACAGACTCATAGAGACCCATACAGACTCAGAGAGACCCACAGAGACCCACAGAGA
Organism: Petromyzon marinus; assembly: GCF_048934315.1. Lineage (NCBI taxonomy): Eukaryota > Metazoa > Chordata > Hyperoartia > Petromyzontiformes > Petromyzontidae > Petromyzon > Petromyzon marinus. The sequence goes on from NC_133743.1 coordinate 2,191,882, forward strand.
CCCACACTCATAGAGACCCATACAGACTCATAGAGACCCACACTCATAGAGACCCATACAGACCCACAGAGACCCACACTCATAGAGACCCATACAGACTCATAGAGACCCATACAGACTCATAGAGACCCACACAGACTCAGAGACCCACACGCATAGAGACCCATACAGACTCATAGAGACCCATACAGACTCATAGAGACCCATTCAGACTCATAGAGACCCATTCAGACTCATAGAGACCCATGCAGACTCATAGAGACCCATACAGACTCATAGAGACCCATACAGACTCATAGAGCCCCATACAGACCCACAGAGACCCACACTCATAGAGACCCATACAGACACAATAGAGACCCATACAGACCCACAGAGACCCACAGAGACTCACACTCATAGAGACCCATACAGACTCATAGAGACCCATTCAGACTCATAGAGACCCATACAGACTCATAGAGACCCATTCAGACTCATAGAGACCCATACAGACTCATAGAGACCCATTCAGACTCATAGAGACCCATACAGACTCATAGAGACCCACACTCATAGAGACCCATACAGACTCATAGAGACCCATACAGACTCATAGAGACCCATACAGACTCATAGAGACCCATACAGACTCATAGAGACCGATACAGACTCATAGAGACCCACAGAGACCCACAGAGACCCACACTCATAGAGACCCATACAGACCCACAGAGACCCACACTCATAGAGACCCATACAGACTCATAGAGACCCATACAGACTCATAGAGACCCATACAGACCCACAGAGACCCACACTCATAGAGACCCATACAGACTCATAGAGACCCATACAGACCCACACTCATAGAGACCCATACAGACTCATAGAGACCCACAGAGACCCACACTCATATAGACCCATACAGACTCATAGAGACCCACAGAGACCCACAGAGACCCACACTCATAGAGACCCATACAGACTCATAGAGATCCATTCACACTCATAGAGACCCATACAGACTCATAGAGACCCATACAGACTCATAGAGACCCATACAGACCCACAGAGACCCACACTCATAGAGACCCATACAGACTCATAGAGACCCATACAGACCCACAGAGACCCACACTCATAGAGACCCAAACAGACTCATAGAGACCCATACAGACCCATAGAGATCCACACTCATAGAGACCCATACTCATAGAGACCCACAGAGACCCACACTCATAGAGACCCATACAGACTCATAGAGATCCACACTCATAGAGACCCATTCAGACTCATAGAGACCCATACAGACCCACAGAGACCCACACTCATAGAGAACCATACAGACTCATAGAGACTCACAGAGACCCACAGAGACCCACACTCATAGAGACCCATACAGACTCATAGAAACCCATACAGACTCATAGAGACCCATACAGACTCATAGAGACCCATTCAGACTCATAGAGACCCATACAGACTCATAGAGACCCATTCAGACTCATAGAGACCCATTCAGACTCATAGAGACCCATACAGACTCATAGAGACCCATACAGACTCATAGAGACCCATACAGACTCATAGAGACCCATACAGACTCATAGAGACCCATACAGACTCATAGAGACCCACACTCATAGAGACCCATACAGACTCATAGAAACCCATACAGATTCATAGAGACCCATACAGACTCATAGAGACCCATACAGACTCATAGAGACCCATTCAGACTCATAGAGACCCATACAGACTCATAGAGACCCATTCAGACTCATAGAGACCCATACAGACTCATAGAGACCCACACTCATAGAGACCCATGCAGACTCATAGAGACCCATACAGACTCATAGAGACCCATACAGACTCATAGAGACCCATACAGACTCATAGAGACCCATACAGACTCATAGAGACCCACAGAGACCCACAGAGACCCATACAGACTCATAGAGACCCACAGAGACCCACAGAGACCCACACTCATAGAGACCCATACAGACTCATAGAGACCCACACTCATAGAGACCCATACAGACCCACAGAGACCCACACTCAAAGAGACCCATACAGACTCATAGAGACCCATACAGACTCATAGAGACCCATACAGACCCACAGAGACCCACACTCATAGAGACCCATACAGACTCATAGAGACCCATACAGACCCACACTCATATAGACCCATACAGACTCATAGAGACCCACAGAGACCCACAGAGACCCACACTCATAGAGACCCATACAGACTCATAGAGATCCATTCACACTCATAGAGACCCATACAGACTCATAGAGACCCATACAGACTCATAGAGACCCATACAGACCCACAGAGACCCACACTCATAGAGACCCATACAGACTCATAGAGACCCATACAGACCCACAGAGACCCACACTCATAGAGACCCAAACAGACTCATAGAGACCCATACAGACCCATAGAGATCCACACTCATAGAGACCCATACTCATAGAGACCCACAGAGACCCACAGAGACCCACACTCATAGAGACCCATACAGACTCATAGAGATCCACACTCATAGAGACCCATTCAGACTCATAGAGACCCATACAGACCCACAGAGACCCACACTCATAGAGACCCATACAGACTCATAGAGACCCATACAGACTCATAGAGACCCATACAGACCCATAGAGACCCACACTCATAGAGACCCATACAGACTCATAGAGACCCATACAGACCCACAGAGACTCACACTCATAGAGACCCATACAGACTCATAGAGACCCATACAGACTCATAGAGACCCATTCAGACTCATAGAGACCCATACAGACTCATAGAGACCCATACAGACTCATAGAGACCCATACAGACTCATAGAGACCCACACTCATAGAGAGCCATAGAGACTCATAGAGACCTATACAGACCCACAGAGACCCACACTCATAGAGACCCATACAGACTCATAGAGACCCACAGAGACCCACAGGGACCCACACTCATAGAGACCCACAGAGACTCATACAGACCCACAGAGACCCACACTCATAGAGACCCATACAGACTCATACAGACCCACAGAGACCCACACTCATAGAGACCCATTCAGACTCATAGAGACCCATACAGACTCATAGAGACCCATTCAGACTCATAGAGACCCATACAGACTCATAGAGACCCACACTCATAGAGACCCATACAGACTCATAGAGACCCATACAGACTCATAGAGACCCATACAGACTCATAGAGACCCATACAGACTCATAGAGACCCATACAGACTCATAGAGACCCACAGAGACCCACAGAGACCCACACTCATAGAGACCCATACAGACTCATAGAGACCCACACTCATAGAGACCCATACAGACCCACAGAGACCCACACTCAAAGAGACCCATACAGACTCATAGAGACCCATACAGACTCATAGAGACCCATACAGACCCACAGAGACCCACACTCATAGAGACCCATACAGACTCATAGAGACCCATACAGACCCACACTCATATAGACCCATACAGACTCATAGAGACCCACAGAGACCCACAGAGACCCACACTCATAGAGACCCATACAGACTCATAGAGATCCATTCACACTCATAGAGACCCATACAGACTCATAGAGACCCATACAGACTCATAGAGACCCATACAGACCCACAGAGACCCACACTCATAGAGACCCATACAGACTCATAGAGACCCATACAGACCCACAGAGACCCACACTCATAGAGACCCAAACAGACTCATAGAGACCCATACAGACCCATAGAGATCCACACTCATAGAGACCCATACTCATAGAGACCCACAGAGACCCACAGAGACCCACACTCATAGAGACCCATACAGACTCATAGAGATCCACACTCATAGAGACCCATTCAGACTCATAGAGACCCATACAGACCCACAGAGACCCACACTCATAGAGACCCATACAGACTCATAGAGACCCATACAGACTCATAGAGACCCATACAGACCCATAGAGACCCACACTCATAGAGACCCATACAGACTCATAGAGACCCATACAGACCCACAGAGACTCACACTCATAGAGACCCATACAGACTCATAGAGACCCATACAGACTCATAGAGACCCATTCAGACTCATAGAGACCCATACAGACTCATAGAGACCCATACAGACTCATAGAGACCCATACAGACTCATAGAGACCCACACTCATAGAGAGCCATAGAGACTCATAGAGACCTATACAGACCCACAGAGACCCACACTCATAGAGACCCATACAGACTCATAGAGACCCACAGAGACCCACAGGGACCCACACTCATAGAGACTCACAGAGACCCACACTCATAGAGACCGATACAGACTCATAGAGACCCACAGAGACCCACACTCATAGAGACTCACAGAGACCCACAGAGACTCACACTCATAGAGACCCACAGAGACCCACACTCATAGAGACCCACAGAGACCCACACTCATAGAGACCCACAGAGACTCACACTCACAGAGACCCACAGAGACCCACACTCATAGAGACCCATACAGACTCATACAGACCCACAGAGACCCACACTCATAGAGACCCATACAGACTCATAGAGACCCACAGAGACTCACACTCATAGAGACCCATACAGACTCATAGAGACCCACAGAGACCCACAGAGACCCACACTCATAGAGACCCATACAGACTCATAGAGACCCATACAGACCCATAGAGACTCACACTCATAGAGACCCACAGAGACTCACACTCATAGAGACCCACAGAGACCCACACTCATAGAGACCCACAGAGACTCACACTCATAGAGACCCACAGAGACCCACACTCATAGAGACCCACAGAGACCCACACTCATAGAGACCCACAGAGACTCACACTCATAGAGACCCACAGAGACTCACACTCATAGAGACCCACAGAGACTCACACTCACAGAGACCCACAGAGACCCACACTCATAGAGACCCACACTCATAGAGACCCACAGAGACCCACACTCATAGAGACCCACAGAGACTCACACTCATAGAGACCCACAGAGACTCACACTCATAGAGACCCACAGAGACCCACACTCACAGAGACCCACAGAGACCCACACTCATAGAGACCCACACTCATAGAGACCCACAGAGACCCACACTCACAGAGACCCACAGAGACCCACACTCTGAGAGACGCATAGGGACCACAGCCACCTCATAGAGACCCACAGAGACCCATACTCACAGAGACCCATACTCACAGAGACCCACACTCACAGAGACCCACACTAAAACTTAGCGGTGTTAATTGTAGCCACTGTGTTTATATCAGAAACGACCTACTGGACATCACCACGTGATAGCCTCTCAACCAAGAAGTGACTGATTCATCATCATCAGCATCATCACTGTGTGGACATTCATAGCAGCGGTCAAACACTCTGAACGCAGAGTAGTGATGTGGATTCTCCACGTGGAGAAGTGAAACCCGGAGGACAAAATCCACCAAGTGACCACCACTGTGAGAGAGAGAGACACAGACTCCAAATATACAGCAGGACCCACGAACTCCTGTGGACCAGGAGAGGTAGTCAACATCTCACCACGAGGAGAGAGAGACGCAGACTCCAAATATACAGCAGGACCTACGACTTCCTGTAGACCAGGCGAGGTAGTCAACATCTCACCACGGAGAGAGAGAGAGAGACAGACTCCACATATACAGCAGGACCCACGACCTCCTGTAGACCAAGCGAAGTAGTCAACATCTCACAGTGAGAGAGACACAGACTCCAAATATACAGCAGGACCCACGACCTCCTGTAGACCAGGCGAGGTAGTCAACATCTCACAGTGAGAGAGACACAGACTCCAAATATACAGCAGGACCCACGACCTCCTGTATACCTGGCGAGGTAGTCAACATCTCATCACGGAGACACACACAGACTCCAAATATACAGCAGGACCCACGACCTCATGTATACCAGGCGAGGTAGTCAACATCTCACAGAAACCCACGACCTCCTGTAGACCAGGCGAGGTAGTCAACATCTCAAGAACCCACGACCTCCTGTAGACCAGGCGAGGTAGTCAACATCTCAAGAACCCACGACCTCCTGTAGACCAGGCGAGGTAGTCAACATCTCAAGAACCCACGACCTCCTGTAGACCAGGCGAGGTAGTTAACACACACACATACAGACAAAGCTCCCTCTGGTAGCCTCTAGCAGGGACTGTAGGGGCAAGTGCTGTTCGCTAGCACAGATGGGGGAGTGAGAGATGAGGAGAGAGATGGGGGAGAGAGAGATGGGGAGAGAGAGATGGTGAGAGAGAGCGAGATGGGAGAGAGAGATGGGGGAGAGAGATGGGGAGAGAGAGATGGGGAGAGAGAGAGATGGTGAGAGAGAGATGGGGAGAGAGATGGGGAGAGAGAGAGATGGTGAGAGGGAGAGAGAGATGGGGGAGAGAGATGGTGAGAGAGATGGTGAGAGAGATGGGGGAGAGAGAGATGGTGAAAGAGATGGTGAGAGAGATGGTGAGAGAGAGAGAGAGATGGTGAGAGAGAGAGATGGGGAGAGAGAGAGATGGAGAGAGAGATGGGGCGAGAGATGGGGAGAGAGATGGTGAGAGAGAGAGATGGTGAGAGAGAGATGGGGAGAGAGAGAGAGATGGGGAGAGAGAGATGGGAGAGAGATGGTGAGAGAGAGAGAGATGGTGAGAGAGATGGTGAGAGAGAGAGATGGTGAGAGAGAGAGATGGGGAGAGAGAAATGGAGATCGATGAATAGCGAGAGAGAGAGAGAGATGGAGAGACATTTAGATATGGAGAGTGTGGAGAGTGGAGTGAGATGAGAGGCAGAGAGAGGGAGAGATGGAGAGCGATTAGTGTGAAGACAGCGATCATTGAGAGAGATGGGAGAGCGAGTGAGTGAGTGGGTGAGAGGGTGAGTGAGTGAGTGGGTGAGTGAGTGAGTGGGTGAGTGAGTGGGTGAGTGGGTGAGTGAGTGGGTGAGTGAGTGAATGGGTGAGTGGGTGAGTGAGTGGGTGAGTGAGTGAGTGGGTGAGTGAGTGGGTGAGTGGGTGAGTGAGTGGGTGAGTGGGTGAGTGAGTGAGTGGGTGAGAGGGTGAGTGAGTGGGTGAGTGGGTGAGAGGGTGAGTGCGTGAGTGGGAGTGAGTGAGTGGGTGAGTGAGTGGGTGAGTGGGTGAGTGGGTGAGTGAGTGGGTGAGTGAGTGAGTGGGTGAGTGAGTGGGTGAGTGGGTGAGTGAGTGGGTGAGTGAGTGGGCGAGTGAGTGAGTGGGTGAGTGGGTGAGTGAGTGAGTGAGTGGGTGAGTGGGTGGGTGAGAGAGTGAGTGGGTGAGTGAGTGAGTGGGTGAGTGGGTGGGTGAGAGAGTGAGTGGGTGAGTGAGTGAGTGGGTGAGTGAGTGGGTGAGTGGGTGGTGAGAGAGTGAGTGAATGGGTGAGTGGGTGGGTGAGAGAGTGAGTGGGTGAGTGAGTGAGTGGTGAGTGAGTGGGTGAGTGGGTGGGTGAGTGGGTGGGTGAGAGAGTGAGTGGGTGAGTGAGTGAGTGGGTGAGTGGGTGGGTGGGTGAGTGAGTGGGTGAGTGAGTGAGTGTGTAGGTGAGTGAGTGTGTAGGTGAGTGAGTGAGTGTGTAGGTGAGTGAGTGAGTGTGTAGGTGAGTGAGTGAGTGTGTAGGTGAGTAAGTGTGTAGGTGAGTGAGTGAGTGTGTAGGTGAGTGAGTGAGTGTGTAGGTGAGTGAGTGAGTGTGTAGGTGGTGAGTGAGTGTGTAGGTGAGTGAGTGTGTAGGTGAGTGTGTAGGTGAGAGAGTGAGTGGTGTAGTGTGGTGAGTGAGTGAGTGTGAGTGTGTAGGTGAGTGAGTGTGTAGGTGAGTGAGTGTGTAGGTGAGTGTGTAGGTGTGTGGGTGAGTGAGTGTGTAGGTGAGTGTGTAGGTGAGGTGAGTGTGTAGGTGAGTGAGTGTGTAGCTGAGTGAGTGTGTAGGTGAGTGAGTGAGTGTGTAGGTGAGTGAGTGTGTAGGTGAGTGAGTGAGTGTGTAGCTGAGTGAGTGAGTGTGTAGGTGAGTGAGTGAGTGTGTAGGTGAGTGAGTGAGTGTGTAGGTGAGTGAGTGAGTGTGTAGGTGAGTGAGTGTGTAGGTGAGTGAGTGAGTGTGTAGGTGAGTGTGTGGTGAGTGAGTGAGTGAGTGGTGTAGGTGAGTGAGGTGTGTGTGTAGTGAGTGAGTGTGTGTAGGGTGAGTGGAGTGAGTGTGTAGGTGAGTGAGTGAGTGTGTAGGTGAGTGAGTGTGTAGCTGAGTGAGTGAGTGTGTAAGCTGAGTGAGTGAGTGTGTGGATGTGTAGGTGAGTGAGTGAGTGTGTAGGTGAGTGAGTGAGTGTGTAGGTGAGTGTGTAGGTGAGTGAGTGTGTAGGTGAGTGAGTGAGTGTGTAGGTGAGTGAGTGTGTGTGAGTGAGTGAGTGAGTGTGAGGTGAGTGAGTGTGAGTGTGAGGTGAGTGAGTGAGTGTGTAGGTGAGTGAGTGTGTAGGTGAGTGAGTGAGTGTGTAGGTGAGTGAGTGAGTGTGTAGGTGAGTGAGTGAGTGTGTAGGGAGTGAGTGGAGTGAGTGTGTAGGTGAGTGAGTGAGTGTGTAGGTGAGTGAGTGAGTGTGTAGGTGAGTGAGTGTGTAGGTGTGGTGAGTGAGTGTGAGTGTGTGTGGTGGAGTGAGTGTGTAGGTGAGTGTGTGAGGTGAGTGAGTGAGTGTGTAGGTGAGTGAGTGAGTGTGTAGGTGAGTGAGTGAGTGTGTAGGTGAGTGAGTGAGTGTGTAGGTGAGTGAGTGTGTGTTAGCTGAGTGAGTGAGTGTGAAGGTGAGTGAGTGAGTGTGTAGGTGAGTGAGTGAGTGTGTAGGTGAGTGAGTGAGTGTGTAGGTAAGTGAGTGAGTGTGTAGGTGAGTGAGTGAGTGTGTAGGTGAGTGAGTGAGTGTGTAGGTGAGTGAGTGAGTGTGTAGGTGAGTGAGTGAGTGTGTAGCTGAGTGAGTGAGTGTGTAGGTGAGTGAGTGTGTAGCTGAGTGAGTGTGTAGGTGAGTGAGTGAGTGTGTAGGTGAGTGAGTGAGTGTGTAGGTGAGTGAGTGAGTAGGTGAGTGAGTGAGTGTGTAGGTGAGTGAGTGTGAGGTGAGTGATGAGTGTGAGGTGAGTGAGTGAGTGTGTAGGTGAGTGAGTGAGTGTGTAGGTGAGTGAGTGAGTGTGTAGGTGAGTGAGTGAGTGTGTAGGTGAGTGAGTGAGTGTGTAGGTGAGTGAGTGAGTGTGTAGGTGAGTGAGTGAGTGTGTAGGTGAGTGAGTGAGTGTGTAGGTGAGTGAGTGAGTGTGTGAGTGAGTGAGTGTGTAGGTGAGTGAGTGTGTAGCTGAGTGAGTGAGTGTGTAGGTGAGTGAGTGAGTGTGTAGGTGAGTGAGTGAGTGTGTAGGTGAGTGAGTGAGTGTGTAGGTGAGTGAGTGAGTGAGTGTGTAGGTGAGTGAGTGAGTGTGTAGGTGAGTGAGTGAGTGTGTAGGTGAGTGAGTGAGTGTGTAGGTGAGTGAGTGAGTGTGAGTGAAGTGTGTAGGTGAGTGAGTGAGTGTGTAGGTGAGTGAGTGAGTGTGTAGCTGAGTGAGTGAGTGTGTAGGTGAGTGAGTGAGTGTGTAGCTGAGTGAGTGAGTGTGTAGGTGAGTGAGTGAGTGTGTAGCTGAGTGAGTGAGTGTGTAGGTGAGTGAGTGAGTGTGTAGGTGAGTGAGTGTGTAGGTGAGTGAGTGAGTGTGTAGGTGAGTGAGTGAGTGTGTAGGTGAGTGAGTGAGTGTGTAGGTGAGTGAGTGAGTGTGTAGGTGAGTGAGTGAGGTGTGTAGGTGAGTGAGTGAGTGTGTAGGTGAGTGAGTGTGTAGCTGAGTGAGTGAGTGTGTAGCTGAGTGAGTGAGTGTGTAGGTGAGTGAGTGTGTAGGTGAGTGAGTGAGTGTGTAGGTGAGTGAGTGAGTGTGTAGGTGAGTGAGTGAGTGTGTAGGTGAGTGAGTGAGTGTGTAGGTGAGTGAGTGAGTGAGTGTGTAGGTGAGTGAGTGTGTGTGTAGCTGAGTGAGTGAGTGTGAAGGTGAGTGAGTGAGTGTGTAGGTGAGTGAGTGAGTGTGTAGGTGAGTGAGTGAGTGTGTAGGTGAGTGAGTGAGTGTGTAGGTGAGTGAGTGAGTGTGTAGGTGAGTGAGTGAGTGTGTAGGTGAGTGAGTGAGTGTGTAGGTGAGTGAGTGAGTGTGTAGGTGAGTGAGTGAGTGTGTAGGTGAGTGAGTGAGTGTGTAGGTGAGTGAGTGAGTGTGTAGGTGAGTGAGTGAGTGTGTAGCTGAGTGAGTGAGTGTGTAGGTGAGTGAGTGAGTGTGTAGGTGAGTGAGTGAGTGTGTAGGTGAGTGAGTGTGTAGGTGAGTGAGTGAGTGTGTAGGTGAGTGAGTGAGTGTGTAGGTGAGTGAGTGAGTGTGTAGGTGAGTGAGTGAGTGTGTAGGTGAGTGAGTGAGTGTGTAGGTGAGTGAGTGAGTGTGTAGGTGAGTGAGTGAGTGTGCAGGTGAGTGAGTGAGTGTGTAGCTGAGTGAGTGAGTGTGTAGCTGAGTGAGTGAGTGTGTAGCTGAGTGAGTGAGTGTTAGCTGAGTGAGTGAGTGTGTAGGTGAGTGAGTGAGTGTGTGTAGGTGAGTGAGTGAGTGTGTAGGTGAGTGAGTGAGTGTGTATGTGAGGTGAGTGAGTGTGTAGGTGAGTGAGTGAGTGTGTAGGTGAGTGAGTGTGTGTGTAGCTGAGTGAGTGAGTGTGAAGGTGAGTGAGTGAGTGTGTAGGTGAGTGAGTGAGTGTGTAGGTGAGTGAGTGAGTGTGTAGGTGAGTGAGTGTGTAGGTGAGTGAGTGAGTGTGTAGGTGAGTGAGTGAGTGTGTAGGTGAGTGAGTGAGTGAGTGTGTAGGTGAGTGAGTGAATGTGTAGCTGAGTGAGTGAGTGTGTAGGTGAGTGAGTGTGTGTGTAGCTGAGTGAGTGAGTGTGTAGCTGAGTGAGTGAGTGTGTAGGTGAGTGAGTGAATGTGTAGCTGAGTGAGTGAGTGTGTAGGTGAGTGAGTGAGTGTGTAGGTGAGTGAGTGAGTGTGTAGGTGAGTGAGTGTGTAGCTGAGTGAGTGAGTGTGTAGGTGAGTGAGTGTGTAGGTGAGTGAGTGATTGTGTAGGTGAGTGAGTGAGTGTGTAGGTGAGTGAGTGAGTGTGTAGGTGAGTGAGTGAGTGTGTAGGTGAGTGAGTGTGTAGGTGAGTGAGTGTGTAGGTGAGTGAGTGAGTGTGTAGGTGAGTGAGTGAGTGTGTAGGTGAGTGAGTGAGTGTGTAGGTGAGTGAGTGAGTGTGTAGGTGAGTGAGTGAGTGTGTAGGTGAGTGAGTGAGTGTGTAGGTGAGTGAGTGAGTGTGTAGGTGAGTGAGTGAGTGTGTAGGTGAGTGAGTGAGTGTGTAGCTGAGTGAGTGAGTGTGTAGGTGAGTGAGTGAGTGTGTAGGTGAGTGAGTGAGTGTGTAGCTGAGTGAGTGAGGGTGTAGGTGAGTGAGTGAGTGTGTAGGTGAGTGAGTGAGTGTGTAGCTGAGTGAGTGAGTGTGTAGGTGAGTGAGTGAGTGTGTAGGTGAGTGAGTGTGTAGGTGAGTGAGTGAGTGTGTAGGTGAGTGAGTGAGTGTGTAGGTGAGTGAGTGAGTGTGTAGGTGAGTGAGTGAGTGAGTGTGTAGGTGAGTGAGTGAGTGTGTAGGTGAGTGAGTGTGTAGCTGAGTGAGTGTGTAGGTGAGTGAGTGTGTAGGTGAGTGAGTGAGTGTGTAGGTGAGTGAGTGTGTAGGTGAGTGAGTGAGTGTGTAGGTGAGTGAGTGTGTAGGTGAGTGAGTGAGTGTGTAGGTGAGTGAGTGAGTGTGTAGGTGAGTGAGTGAGTGTGTAGGTGAGTGAGTGAGTGTGTAGGTGAGTGAGTGAGTGTGTAGGTGAGTGAGTGAGTGTGTAGGTGAGTGAGTGAGTGTGTAGGTGAGTGAGTGAGTGTGTAGGTGAGTGAGTGAGTGTGTAGGTGAGTGAGTGAGTGTGTAGGTGAGTGAGTGAGTGTGTGAGTGAGTGAGTGTGTAGGTGAGTGAGTGTGTAGCTGAGTGAGTGAGTGTGTAGGTGAGTGAGTGAGTGTGTAGGTGAGTGAGTGAGTGTGTAGGTGAGTGAGTGAGTGTGTAGGTGAGTGAGTGAGTGTGTAGGTGAGTGAGTGAGTGTGTAGGTGAGTGAGTGAGTGTGTAGGTGAGTGAGTGAGTGTGTAGGTGAGTGAGTGAGTGTGTAGGTGAGTGAGTGAGTGTGTAGGTGAGTGAGTGAGTGTGTAGGTGAGTGAGTGAGTGTGTAGGTGAGTGAGTGAGTGTGTAGGTGAGTGAGTGTGTAGCTGAGTGAGTGTGTAGGTGAGTGAGTGAGTGTGTAGGTGAGTGAGTGAGTGTGTAGGTGAGTGAGTGAGTGTGTAGGTGAGTGAGGTGAGTGAGTGAGTGTGTAGGTGAGTGAGTGAGTGTGTAGGTGAGTGAGTGAGTGTGTAGGTGAGTGAGTGAGTGTGTAGGTGAGTGAGTGAGTGTGTAGGTGAGTGAGGTGAGTGAGTGTGTAGCTGAGTGAGTGAGTGTGTAGGTGAGTGAGTGAGTGTGTAGGTGAGTGAGTGAGTGTGTAGGTGAGTGAGTGAGTGTGTAGGTGAGTGAGTGAGTGTGTAGGTGAGTGAGTGAGTGTGTAGGTGAGTGAGTGAGTGTGTAGGTGAGTGAGTGAGTGTGTAGGTGAGTGAGTGAGTGTGTAGCTGAGTGATCTGCCCGTGTTTATTTTTGCGCCTGGCGACTCTGACTCGCTGGAGATTGACGAGCCCAGTTGCTCCCTAGAGGCGCTGAAACTCCACTCCTCCTCTTGCTGTTTACCTCTCTCATTCACACTCACACACTCACACACTCACTAACTCACACTCACACACTCACACACACTCACACTCATACACTCACTCATTCACACTCACACACTCACACACTCACACACTCACTCACACACTCACACACTCACACTCACTAACACACACTCATACTCATACACTCACTCACTCACACACTCATTCACACACACACTCACACACTCACTAACTCACACACTCATACACTCACTCACACACTCATACACTCACTCACTCACACACACACTCACTTACACATTCACACACACTCATTAACTCACACTCACACACTCACTCACTCACACACACACTCACTCACACACACACTCACTCATACACTCACTCACACTCACACACTCACTCACTCACACACTCAGTCATACACTCACTCACACACACTAACTCATACACTCACTCACACACACACTCACTAACTCATACACTCACACTCATACACTCACTCACTCACACACTAACTCACACACTCACTCACACACTCACTCACACACACACTCATACACTCACTCACACACACACTCACACACTCACTCACTCACTAACTCACACTCACTCACACACTCACTCACACACACACTCATACACTCACTAACTCACACACTCACACACACACACTAACTCACACTCACTAACTCACACTCACACACTCACTCACTAACTCACACTCACTCACACACTCACTCACACACACACTCATACACTCACTCACTCACACACTCACTCACACACTCACACACACACTCACTCATACACTCACTCACTCACACACTCACACACACTCTCATTCACACACAAACTCACACACACACTCACTAACTCATACACTCACTAACTCATACACACACTCACACACTCACACACACACTCACTCACACACACACTCACTCAAACACTCACTCATGCACTCACTCATACACTCACTCATACACTCACACACTCACACACACTCACCTACACACTCACTCACTCACCTACACACTCACTCACCTACACACTCACCTACTCACTCAGCTACACACTCACTCACTCAGCTACACACTCACTCACTCACCTACACACTCACTCACCTACACACTCACTCACTCACCTACACACTCAATCACTCACCTACACACTCACTCACTCACCTACACACTCACTCACTCACATACACACTCACTCACTCACCTACACACTCACTCACTCACCTACACACTCACTCACTCACCTACACACTCACTCACTCACCTACACACTCACTCACCTACACACTCAACTACTCACTCACTCAGCTACACTCTCACTCACCTACACATTCACCTACTCACTCAGCTACACACTCACTCACTCACCTACACACTCATTCACCTACACATTCACTCAGTTACACACTCACTCACTCACCTACACACTCACTCACCTACACACTAACTCACTCACCTACACACTCACCTACACACTCACTCACTCACCTACACACTCACTCACCTACACACTCACTCACTCACCTACACACTCACTCACCTACACACTCACTAACTCACCTACTCACTCACTCAGCTACACACTCACTCACTCACCTACACACTCACTCACTCACCTACACACTCACTCACTCACCTACACACTCACTCACTCACTCACCTACACACTCACTCACCTACACACTCACTCACTCACCTACACACTCACTCACTCACCTACACACTCACTCACTCACCTTCACACTCACTCACTCAGCTACACACACACTCACTCACCTACACACTCACTCACTCACCTACACACTCACTCACTCACCTACACACTCACTCACTCACCTACACACTCACTCACCCTCTCACCTACACACTCATTCACTCACCTACACACTCATTCACTCACCTACACACTCACTCACTCACCTACACACTCACCTACACACTCACTCACTCACCTACACACTCATTCACTCACCTACACACTCACTCACTCACCTACACACTCATTCACTCACCTACACACTCACTCACTCACCTACACACTCACTCACTCACATACACACTCACTCACCTACACACTCACTCACTCACCTACACACTCACTCACCTACACACTCACTCACTCACCTACACACTCACTCACTTACACACTCACTCACTCACCTACACACTCACTCACTCACGTACACACTCACTCACTCACCTACACACTCACTCACTCACCTACACACTCACTCAGCTACACACTCACTCACTCACCTACACACTCACGTTTCGCAAGCGTAGATAAGGGAGGGAATGACCGTGGCCGAGAAGACCTGAAGCTTAGTGCGGAGCGACAGACCAGGTAGCTTCCACACAGCGTTACGCAACCGATGAAAATATATTGCCGCTCGAGTGATTCAGACACACACAGACACACACACACACAGACACACACAGAGACACACACACACACAGACACACACAGACACACACACACACAGACACACAGAGACACACACACACACAGACACACAGAGAGACACACACACAGACACAAACACAGACACACACAGATACACAGAGACACACAGAGACACACACAGACACACACAGACACACACAGATACACAGAGACACAGACAGACACACAGAGACACACACATTCACAGTGATAGACACACACACACGCACAGACACACACAGAGAGACACAGACACGCAGAGAGAAAGACACACACAGAGACAAACACACACAGATACCGTGATAGACACACACACAGAGACACACAGAGACACACACAGAGACACACAAACAGGGAGACAGAGAGAGAGACACACACGGAGAGGGACAGAGAGACACAGAGAGAGACAGAGAGAGACACAGAAAGAGAGATAGACAGAGACACAGACACACAGAGAGAAACACAGAGACACAGAGAGACACAGAGACAGAGAGAAACACAGAGACAGAGACACACAGAGACAGAGACACACAGAGACAGAGACACACAGAGACAGAGACACACAAAGACACAGAGACAGAGACACACAGAGACACACAGAGACACACAGAGACACAGACACACAGAGACACACAGAGACAGAGACACACGGAGACAGAGACACTCAGAGACACACAGAGACACAGAGACAGAGACACAGAGAGACACACAGACACACAGAGACACAGAGACAGAGACACAGAGAGACACACAGAGACACAGAGACAGAGACACACAGAGACACACAGAGACACAGAGATAGAGACACAGAGAGAAACACATAGACACAGAGACAGAGACACACAGAGACACACAGAGACACAGAGACACACAGTGACAGAGACACAGAGACACACAGTGACAGAGACACAGAGAGACACAGAGACACGGAGAGATACAGAGACACGGAGAGACACAGAGACACACAGAGACACACAGAGACACAGAGACACACAGCCACACAGTGACAGAGACAGACAGAGACACAGAGACAGAGACACACAGAGACACAGAGACAGGGAGACAGAGACACAGAGAGACAGTGAGACACACAGAGACACAGAGACACACAGAGGCCGAGAGAGACACAGAGACACAGAGAGACACAGAGACACAGAGAGACACACAGAGACACAGAGAGACACTGAGACAGGGAGACAGAGACACAGAGAGACACAGAGATGCACAGAGACACAGATAATCACATAGACTCTCAGAGACACAGAGACACAGAGAGACACAGAGAAACACTGAGACAGGGAGACAGAGACACAGAGAGACACAGAAAAACAGAGAGACAGAGAGAGACACATATAGACACATACAGAGAGACAGAGAGACAGAGACACAGAGAAACACAGAGACACACATAGACACACAGAGACACAGAGGCACACAGAGACAGAGAGAGACACAGAGACACACAGAGACAAGAGACACAGAGACATACAGAGAGACAAGGAGAATTACAGAGACACTCAGAGACACAGTGACAGAGACACAGAGAGACAAAGAGAGACACTGAGACAGGGAGACAGAGACACAGAGAGACACAGAGACACACAGAGACAGAGAAACAGAGAGACACAGAGACACAGAGACACACAGAGACAGAGAAACAGAGAGACACAGAGACAGAGACACAAAGAGACACACAGAGACACAGAGGCACACAGAGACAGAGAGAGACACAGAGACACAGAGAGACACAGAGAGACAAAGAGAGACACTGAGACAGGGAGACAGAGACACAGAGAGACACAGAGACACACAGAGACAGAGAAACAGAGAGACACAGAGAGACACAGAGACAGAGACACAGAGAGACACAGAGACACACAGAGACACAGAGACACACAGAGACACACAGAGACACAGAGACACACAGAGACACAGAGACAGAGAGACACAGAGAGACACAGAGACAGAGACACAGAGAGACACAGAGACAGAGACACAGAGAGACACAGAGAGACACAGAGACACACAGAGACACACAGAGACACAGAGACACACAGAGACACAGAGACACACAGAGACACACAGAGACACAGAGACAGAGACACAGAGAGACACAGAGAAACACAGAGACACAGAGAGACACACAGAGACACACATAGACACAGAGACACACAGTGACAGAGACACAGAGACACACAGAGAGACACTGAGACAAGGAGACAGAGACTCAGAGACACACAGAGACACACACAGACACAGAGAGACACACAGAGACACAGACGCAGAGACAGAGACACAGAGACACACAGAGAGACACAGAGATAGAGAGACAGAGACACACAGAGAGACACAGAGACACACAGACACAGAGACACCCAGAGACAGAGACACACAGAGATACAGTGACAGAGAGAGACACAGAGACACAGAGAGACACAAAGACACACAGATATACACAGAAAAAGAGACACAGAGACACACAGAGACACACAGAGACACAGAGACAGAGACACAGAGAGATACAGAGACAGAGACACACAGAGATACAGAGACAGAGAGAGACAGAGAGACACAGAGAGACACAGAGACACACAGAGACAGAGACACACAGGACACACAGAGACACAGAGACAGAGACACAGAGACACACAGAGACAGAGAGAGACACACAGAGAGACACACAGAGACACGCAGACACAGAGACAGAGAGACACAGATAGACACAGACGCAGAGACAGAGACGCAGAGAGAGACACAGAGAGACACAGATAGAGCTACAGAGACAAACAGAGACACAGAGACACATAGAGAGACATAGACACACAGAGACACACAGAGAGACACAGAGAGAGACACAGAGACACAGAGAGAGAAACAGAGACACAGAGACAGAAACACACAGAGACACAGAGAAAGAGAGAGACACAGAGACACACAGAGACACAGAGACAGAGACACACAGAGACACACAGAGACACAGAGGCAGGGACACACAGAGACACACAGAGACACAGACAGAGACACAGACAGAGAGACAGAGAGAGAGACAGAGACACAGAGACACACAGAGACACAGAGACACAGAGACAGAGACACAGAGAGAGACACAGAGACACAGAGAGAGACACAGAGACATACAGACAGAGACACACAGAGACAGAGACACACAGAGACACACAGAGACACACAGAGACACAGAGACAGAGACACACAGAGACACACAGAGACACAGAGGCAGAGACACACAGAGACACACAGAGACACACAGAGATAGAGACACAGACAGAGACACAGACAGAGAGACAGAGAGACAGAGACAAAGAGAGATACAGAGACACACAGAGACACAGAGACAGAGAGACAGAGAGACACAGAGACACAGAGAGACACAGAGACACAGAGACAGAGACACACAGAGGCACAGAGACAGAGACACACAGAGACACACAGAGACAGAGAGACAGATACACACAGAGAGACACAGAGACACACAGAGACACAGAGACAGAGAGACAGAGAGACAGAGACACAGAGACACACAGAGACACACAGAGACACAGAGACTGAGACAGAGAGACAGAGAGAGACACAGAGAGAGACACAGAGACACACAGACAGAGACACACACAGACAGAGACACACAGAGACACAGAGAGACAGAGATAGTCACAGAGACAGAGAGACAGAGACAGAGAGACACACAGAGACAGAGACAGAGAAAGACACAGAGAGACACAGAGACACACAGAGACACACAGATACACACAGAGACAGATAGAGACACACAGAGAGACACACAGAGAGACACACAGAGACACAGATAGACACAGACGCAGAGACAGAGACACAGAGAGACACACAGAGAGACAGAGACACATAGAGAGACATAGACACACAGAGACACACAGAGAGACACAGAGAGAGACACAGAGAAAGACACAGAGACACAGAGACAGAGACACACAGAGACACAGAGACAGAGAGACACAGAGACACAGAGAAAGAGAGAGACACAGAGACACACAGAGACAGAGACACACAGAGACACACAAAGACACAGAGGCAGAGACACACAGAGACACACAGAGACAGAGACACAGACAGAGACATAGACAGAGAGACAGAGAGACAGAGACACAGAGAGACACAGAGACACACAGAGACACAGAGACAGAGAGACAGAGAGAGACACAGAGACAAAGAGAGAAACACAGAGACACACAGACAGAGACACACAGAGACACAGAGACAGAGACACACAGAGACACAGAGAGACAGAGAGAGACACAGAGACACAGAGACAGAGACATACAGAGACACACATATACACAGACACAGAGAGACACATAGAGAGACATAGACACACAGAGACACACACAGAGACACAGAGACACACAGACAGAGACACAAAGACACAGAGACACAGAGACAGAGAGAGACACACACAGACACAGAGACAGAGACACACATAGACACAGAGACAGATACACACAGAGACACACAGAGACACAGAGAAAGAGAGACAGAGACACAGACACAGAGACACACAGAGACACAGAGACAGAGAGAGACACAGAGACACACATAGACACAGACACAGAGACACACAGAGACAAACAGAGACACAGAGACAGAGAGAGACACAGAGACACACATAGACACAGAGACAGAGAGACAGAGACACACAGAGACAGAAACACAGAGACAGAGAGACACACAGAGACACAGAGAGACAGAGAGACGCATAGAGAGACATAGACACACAGAGACACACAGACAGGGACACACAGATACAGAGACACACAGAGACAGAGACACACAGAGACACACAGAGACAGAGACACACAGAGACACACAGAGACACACAGACAGAGACACACAGAGACAGAGAGACAGAGACACACAGAGACACAGAGGCACACAGAGACAGAGACACACACACAGAGAGAGACACAGAGACACACAGAGACACACAGTGACAGAGACACAGAGACAGACAGAGACACACAGAGACAGAGACACACACACAGAGAGAGACACAGAGACACACAGAGACACACAGTGACAGAGACACACAGAGACACAGAGGCACACAGAGACACACAGAAACAGAGAGACAGAGACACATAGAGACACACAGAGACACAGAGACAGAGAGAGACACAAAGACACAGAGACACAGAGACACACAGAGAAACAGAGAGACACAGAGACACAGAGACACACAGACAGAGAGAGATACAGAGACAGAGAGAGACACACAGACACAGAGACACAGAGACAGAGACACACATAGACACAGAGACAGAGAGACAGAGACACACAGAGAGACAGAGACAGAGAGACACACAGAGACACAGAGACAGAGAGACAGAGACACACAGAGACACAGAGAGAGACACAGAGACACACAGAGACACACAGACAGAGAGAGACACAGAGAAAGAGAGAGACACAGAGACACACACAGAGACACAGAGAGACAGAGACACACAGAGACACACAGAGAGACACAGAGACACACAGAGAGACACAGAGACACAGAGACAGAGAGAGACACAGACACACAGAGACAGAGAGAGACACAGAGACACAGAGAAAGAGAGACAGAGAGACAGAAACAGAGAGAGACACAGAGAAAGAGAGACACAGAGACACACAGAGAGACACAGAGACACAGAGACAGAGAGAGGCACAGACACACAGAGACACAGAGAAAGAGAGAAACACAGAGAGAGAGAGACAGACACACAGAGACACAGAGAAAGAGAGAGACAGAGACACACAGAGACACAGAGACAGAAAGACAGAGACACAGAGAGAGAGACACAGAGACAGACACACAGAGACACACAGAGACAGAGAGAGACACAGAGAAAGAGAGAGACACAGAGAAAGAGAGAGACACAGAGACAGAGACACAGAGACACACAGAGACAGAGAGAGACACAGAGACAGAGAGAGACACAGAGACACAGAGAGACAGAGAGACACACAGACAGAGACACACAGACAGAGACACACAGAGACAGAGAGACAGAGACACACAGAGACAGAGACAGACAGAGACAGAGGGAGAGACAGAGACACACAGAGACACAGAGAAAGAGAGAGACACAGAGACACACACAGAGACACAGAGAGACAGAGACACACAGAGACAAACAGAGAGACACAGAGACACACAGAGAGACACAGAGACACAGAGACAGAGAGAGACACAGACACACAGAGACAGAGAGAGACACAGAGAAAGAGAGAGACACAGAGACACAGAGAGACAGAGAGACACACAGACAGAGAGAAAGAGAGAGACACAGAGACACACAGAGACACAGAGAAAGAGAGACACAGAGACACACATAGACACAGAGACAGAGAGACAGAGACACACAGACACACAGAGACAGAGAGAGACACAGAGAAAGAGAGAGACACAGAGACACAGAGAGACAGAGAGACACACAGACAGAGAGAAAGAGAGAGACACAGAGACACACAGAGACACAGAGAAAGAGAGACACAGAGACACACAGAGACACAGAGACAGAGAGACAGAGACACACAGAGACAGAGAGACACAGAGAAAGAGAGAGACACAGAGAAAGAGAGAGACACAGAGACACAGAGAGACAGAGAGACACACAGACAGAGAGAAAGAGAGAGACACAGAGACACACAGAGACACAGAGAAAGAGAGAGAGAGACACACAGACAGAGAGAGACACAGAGTAAGAGAGAGACACAGAGAAAGAGAGAGACACAGAGACAGAGACACAGAGACACACACAGACAGAGAGAGACACAGAGAAAGAGAGAGACACAGAGACAGAGACACACAGAGACACACACAGACAGAGAGAGACACATAGAAAGAGAGAGACACAGAGACAGAGAGAGACACAGACCCACAGAGACAGAGACACACAGAGACACACAGACAGAGAGAGACACAGAGACACAGAGAGAGACACAGAGACACACAGAGACACACAGACAGAGAGAGACACAGAGAGAGACATTATTGTTGTCAGGCCACGTGAATGGGCCTGGCCCTGAGAGGATCAATGACAGAGGCGAGCTGCGCTCCGAGCGAGATCGCCATCACCTCTGTCAACAGGCAGCAGACTCACACAGCCACTCCCCCTACAGCTCTGTGACACACACACACACACTGACACACACACAGACACACACACAGACACACACACACACAGACACACACACACAGACTCACACAGCCACTCCCCCTACAGCTCTGTGACACACACACACACACTGACACACACACAGACACACACACACAGACTCACACAGCCACTCCCCCTACAGCTCTGTGACACACACACACACTGACACACACACAGACACACACACACAGACACACACACACAGACACACACTGACACACACACAGACACAGACTCACACACACAGACACACACACACACACACTGACACACACACACAGACTCACACAGCCACTCCCCCTACAGCTCTATGACACACACACACACACACTGACACACACACAGACACACACACAGACAGACTCACAGCCACTCCCCCTACAGCTCTCTCTGACACACACACACAGACACACACAGACACACACACACACAGACTCACACACACACACAGACACACACACACACACAGACACACACACACAGACACACACACACACAGACACACAGCCACTCCCCCTACAGCTCTGTGACACACACACACACTGACACACACACAGAAACACACACACTGACACACACACACAGACACACACACACTGACACACACACACAGACACACACACACACAGACTCACACAGCCACTCCCCCTACAGCTCTCTGACACACACACACACTGACACACACACAGACACACACACACACAGACACACACAGTGACACACAGACACGCACACACAGACACACACATACATACACACACAGACACACAGACACACACATACATACACACACACAGACACACACATACATACACACAGACACACACATACATACACACACACACAGACACACAGATACACACACACAGACACACAGACACACACATACATACACACACACAGACACACACATACATACACACACAGACACACAGACACACACATACATACACACACACACAGACACACACATACATACACACACAGACACACAGACACACACATACATACACACACAGACACACACATACATACACACACAGACACACACATACATACACACACAGGCACACACACACATACACACACACAGACACACAGACACACACACATACACACACACAGACACACAGACACACACACATACACACACACAGAGACACACACATACATACACACACACAGACACACAGACACACACATACACACAGACACACAGACACACACATACATACACACACACACAGACACACAGACACACACACATACACACACACAGAGACACACACATACATACACACACACAGACACACAGACACACACATACACACAGACACACAGACACACACATACATACACACACACACAGACACACACACACGGGGCGGTGTGGGTGGGTGGGGGGTTAGAGGGTGGGGAGATGGGGGAGAGGGCCCCACTTACGAACACCCCTCACTTACGAAAGCCCCCACTTACGAACACCCCTCACTTACGAAAGCCCCCACTTACGAACACCCCTCACTTACGAAAGCCCCCACTTACGAACACACACGCACACAATAAAGATACACCCCCAGTCACGAACACACCATACTTACGAACACCACGCACTTACGAAGGCCCCCACTTACGAACACCTCAGACTTACGAACACCCAGACTTAAGAAACACCCCACTTATGAACACCCCACACTTACGAACACATCACACTTACGAAAGCCCCGACTTACGAACGTCCCCGCACTTAAGAAAAACCCCCACTTGTGAACACCCCACACTTACGAACACCTCGCACTTACGAAAACCCCCACTTACGAACACCTCTCACTTACGAAATCCCCCACTTACGAACACCTCGCACTTACGAGTTCGATTCCCGCTCACGACCACCACCACTCAGTGACGATTCTCTGAACCGGTCCTGGGCCTCCCCTAGGTCGACTCAGCCTCAAACGAGCTACCTGGTGTAGTGGTGGTGGTGTAGTGGTGTAGTGGTGGTGGTGGTGCAGTGGTGGTGGTGTAGTGGTGGTGGTGCAGTGGTGGTGTAGTGGTGATGGTGGTGGTGTAGTGGTGGTGGTGGTGTAGTGAACATCGCAACCACTGTGAGAGAGACAAAGGCGGCCGGGAGTGGTGGTGGTGCTGGTGGCCACCCCCTCTGTGTGTAGCCACAGTGCCGGTAGCCTCCATAGACGCTGCTGCTGCTACTCGCTACTAGCAGCACTTGCCCCTACAGCCCTACTAGAGGCTACCTGGGGGAGCTTTGTGTGAAAGCGTGTGTGTGAAAGTGTGAGTGTGTGTGAAAGTGAGTGTATGTGTGTGAGTGTGTGTGTGAGAGTGTGTGTGTATGTCTCTGTATGTGCGTCTGTGTGTCTGTATGTGCGTGTTTGTGTGTCTGTATGCATCTGTGTGTGTCTGTGTGTATCTCTGTATGTGTCTGTATGCACCTGTGTATCTGTGTGTGTGTATCTGTGTCGACCCGTGGCACCTGCTGGGTCTGCCCCGTGACCTCCTGCCAGCGGGCGTTCGACACTTCACGTGGCCTCAAGGTGCACATAGCCTGGCACAAGCGTCGTGGTGACGTCACCGGTTGTTGTTGTTGTTGTGTGTGTGTGTATCTGTATGTACCTGTGTATCTGTGTGTGTATCTGCGTGTGATGGTCACGTCTAATTAATTGCCCTTAAGGCAAATACGCACACACACATTCACACGCGCTCCACTTAACATCTTCAAACAAGATAATGAGATCCGATCCATCAAATACACACACACACTCATTAACACAGTCACAAACACACTCAGAAACACACTCAGCCACTCATACACACACTCACACACTCACTCACCCACCCACACACTCACCCACTCACTCACTCACCCACTCACACACTCACCAACTCATACACACTCACCCACTCACCCTCCAACACACTCACCCACTCACTCACCCACTCACAAACTCACTCACCACCCACACACTCACCCACTCACTCACACACCCACTCACCCACCAACACACTCACCCACTCACCACCCACCCACTCACCAACCCACCTACCCACCTACTCACTCACCCACCCACTCACTCACCCATCCACTCGCTCACCCACCCACTCACCCACTCACACACTCACTCACTCACCCACTCACCCACTCACACACTCACCCACTCACCACCCACACACTCACCCACTCACACACTCACCCACTCACCACACACCCACTCACTCACCCACTCACCTACTCACTCACACACTCACCTACTCACCTACTCACTCACCCACTCATACACACTCACCCACTCACACACTCACCAACTCACCACCCACACACTCACCCACTCACACACTCACCCACTCACCACCCACCCACTCACTCACCCACTCACCCATCCACTCGCTCACTCACCCACTCACCACCCACCCACCTACTCACTCGCTCACCCACCCACTCACCCTCCCACTCACCCACCCACTCACCCATCCACTCGCTCACTCACCCACTCACTTACTCACCCACACACGTACCCACTCACTCACCCACCCACCCACTCACTCACCCACCCACCCACCCACTCACTCACCCATCCACCCACCCACCCACTCACCCACTCACTCACTCACCCACCCACTCACCCACCCAATCACCCACACACCTACCCACTCACTCATTCACCCACCCACTCACCCACTCACTCACTCACCCACCCACTCACCCACTCACCCACCCACCCACCCACTCACTCACCCACCCACTCACTCACCCACTCACCCACCCACCCACCCACTCACTCACCCACCCACCCACTCACTCACTCACCCACCCACCCACTCACCCACACACTCACCCACTCACCCACTCACCCACACACTCACTCACTCACCCATCCACCCACTCACCCACCCACCCACCCACTCACCCACCCACCCACTCACTCACTCACCCACCCACCCACTCATTCACCCACCCACGCACTCACTCACCCACCCACCCACTCACCCACTCACTCACTCACCCCCCCACCCACTCACCCACCCACTCACTCACTCACCCACCCACCCACCCACTCACTCACCCACCCACCCACTCACTGACACGCCCACCCAACCACTCACCCACTCACTCACCCACCCACCCACACACCCACCCACCCACTCACTCACCCACTCACTCACTCACCCACTCACCCACCCACCCACCCACTCACCCACCCACACACCCACTCACTCACTCACCCACCCACTCACTCACTCACCCACCCACCCACTCACTCACTCACCCACTCACTCACTCACTCACCCACCCACTCACCCACTCACTCACCCACCCACTCACCCACTCACTCACCCACCCACCCACTCACCAACTCACCCACCCACTCACTCACCCACACACCCACCCACCCACTCACCCACTCACTCACCCACTCACTCACCCACCCACCCACTCACCCACTCACTCAGCCACCCACCCACCCACACACCCACCCACCCACCCACTCACTCACCCACCCAGACAATCACTCACTCACCCACCCTCCCACACACTCACCCACCCACCCACTCACACACCACCCACCCACTCACTCACCCACCCACCCACTCACCCACCAACTCACCCACTCACCCACCCACACACCCACTCACTCACCCACCCACCCACCCACTCACTCACCCACCCACCCACTCACCCACACACTCACCCACTCACTCACCCACTCACCCACCCACCCACTCACCCACCCACCCACTCACACACCCACCCACCCACCCACTCACCCACTCACCCACCCACACACCCACCCACACACACACCCACTCACCCACTCACCCACCCACCCACTCACCCACCCACCTACTCACTCACTCAATCACCCACCCACTCACCCACTCACTAACTCACTCATCCACTCACCCACTCACTCACTCACCCACTCACTCACCCACCCACCCACCCACACACCCACACACACACACCCACTCACCCACTCACTCACCCACCCACCCACTCACCCACTCACCCACCCACCCACTCACTCACTCAATCACCCACCCACTCACCCACTCACTCACTCATCCACTCACCCACTCACTCACTCACCCACTCACTCACCCACTCACTCACTCACCCACTCACTCACTCACCCACTTACCCACTCACTCACCCAGCCACCCACTCATCCACCCACCCACACATCCACTCACTCACCCACCCCTCCACCCACTCACTCACTCATCCACCCTCCCACTCACCCACCCACCCACTCACCCACCCACTCACCCACTCACTCACCCACCCACCCACACACCCACCCACACATCATCTCCATCTCTTCTCCTGCCCCTGCCGTCGAGCCCACAGCTCTATCCGGCCAAACAGAAGCAGCTTTGGGTGTTCTTTGAAGGAGACACGCACACACACAGACAAAGCTACCCCAGGTAGCCTTCACACACCAGGAGGGCAAGTGCTGCTAGTAGCGAGTAGCACCACCTATGATGCACACACAGACAAAGCTCCCCCAGTTAGCCTCTAGCAGGGCTGTAGGGGCAAGTGCTGCTAGTAGCGAGTAGCAGCAGCAGCGTCTATGAAGGCTACCGGCACTGTGGCTACACACAGAGGGGGTGGCCACCAGCACCACCACCACTCCCGACCGCCTTTGTCTCTCTCACAGTGCTAGCGATGTTCACTACACCACCACCACCACTACACCACCACTACATCACCACCACATCACCACTACACCACCACCACTACACCACCACCACCACTACACCACCACTACCACTACACACACCACTACACCACCACCACTACACCACCACCACCACCACCACTACACCACCACTACCACTACACACACCACTACACCACCACCACTACTACACCACCACCACTACACCACCACCACTACTACACCACCACTACACCACCACCACTACTACACCACCACCACTACTACACCACCACCAACACTACACCACCACTACCACTACCACCACCACTACACCACCACTACCACTACACACACCACTACACCACCACCACTACTACACCACCACCACTACACCACCACCACTACTACACCACCACTACACCACCACCACCACTACACCACCACTACACCACCACCACCACTACACCACCACTACACCACCACCACCACTACACCACCACCATCACTACACCACCACCACTACCACCACCACTACACCACCACCATCACTACACCACCACCACTACACCACCACTACACCACCACCACTACACCAGGTAGCTCGTTTGAGGCTGAATCGACCTAGGGGAGGCCCAGGACCGGTTCAGAGAATCGTCACTGAGTGGTGGTGGTCGTGAGCGGGAATCGAACTCAGGTCGCCAGGTTCGTAGTGAAGCTTAGCGCTAACCACTACACCCACCACTCCCCACACACACACAGTGCGCTAACCACTACACCCACCACTCCCTACACACACACATTGCGCTAACCACTGCACCACCGCTCCCTACACACACACACAGTGCGCTAACCACTGCACCACCACTCCCAACTCACACACAGTGCGCTAACCACTGCACCACCACTCCCCCCACACACACACACACAGTGCGCTAACCACTGCACCACCACTCCCCACACACACACAGTGCGCTAACCACTGCACCACCACTCCCCACTCACACACACACAGTGCGCTAACCACTGCACCACCACTCCCCACACACACAGTGCGCTAACCACTGCACCACCACTCCCCACACACACAGTGCGCTAACCACTGTACCACCACTCCCCACTCACACACATACATTGCGCTAACCACTGCACCACCACTCCCCACACACACACACACAGTGCGCTAACCACTGTACCACCACTCCACACACTCACACACACAGTGCGCTAACCACTGCACCACCGCTCCCTGAGTGCGTCTTATATTCCGCAACGTGGGGGCTTGATACTGGCGGTGCATGCGCGGTGCTCTGTCTCGCTTGAGCGGGTGCGCAGCCGGGCGAGACATGCACCGCCGTCTCTCAACACCTCCATCACCCCCCACTCTCTCTCTCCAAAGAAGGCAAAGCTACCCCAGGTAGCCTCTGGCAGGGGCTGTTAGGGGGCAAGTGCTGTGAGGCTACTGCACACAGAGACAAAGCTCCCCCAGGTAGCCTCTGGCAGGGGCTGTAGGGGGCAAGTGCTGTGAGTCTACTACACACAGAGACAAAGCACAAAGCTACCCCAGGTAGCCTCTGGCAGGGGCTGTAGGGGGCAAGTGCTGTAAGCGACTACAAAGAGAAAGGCAAAGCTCCCCCAGGTAGCCTCTGGCAGGGGCTGTAGGGGCAAGTGCTGTGAGCTACTGCATACAGAGACAAAGCTACCCCAGGTAGCCTTTGGCAGGGGCTGTAGGGGGCAAGTGCTGTGAGCTACTACACACAGAGACAAAGCTCCCCCAGGTAGCCTCTGGCACGGGATGTTAGGGGGCAAGTGCTGTGAGTCTACTACACACAGAGACAAAGCTACCCCAGGTAGCCTCTGGCAGGGGCTGTAGGGGGCAAGTGCTGTGAGCTACTGCATACAGAGACAAAGCTCCCCCAGGTAGCCTCTGGCAGGGGCTGTTAGGGGGCAAGTGCTGTGAGTCTACAACACACAGAGACAAAGCTCCCCCAGGTAGCCTCTGGCAGGGGCTGTAGTGGCAAGTGCTGTGAGCTACTACACACAGAGACAAAGCTCCCCCAGGTAGCCTCTGGCAGGGGCTAGTAGCGGGCAAGTGCTGTGAGTGACTACAAAGAGACAAAGCTCCCCCAGGTAGCCTCTGGCAGGGGCTGTAGGGGCAAGTGCTGTGAGCGACTACAAAGAGACAAAGCTCCCCCAGGTAGCCTCTGGCAGGGGCTGTTAGGGGGCAAGTGCTGTGAGCTACTACACACAGAGACAAAGCTCCCCCAGGTAGCCTCTGACAGGGGCTGTAGGGGCAAGTGCTGTGAGCTACTACACACAGAGACAAAGCTCCCCCAGGTAGCCTCTGGCAGGGGCTGATACGGGGCAAGTGCTGTGAGCGACTACAAAGAGAAAGGCAAAGCTACCCCAGGTAGCCTCTGGCAGGGGCTGTTAGGGTTCAAGTGCTGTGAGTCTACTACACACAGAGACAAAGCTCCCCCAGGTAGCCTCTGGCAGGGGCTTTAGGGGCAAGTGCTGTGAGCTACTGCACACAGAGACAAAGCTCCCCCAGGTAGCCTCTGGCAGGGGCTGTTAGAGGGCAAGTGCTGTGAGCTACTGCACAAAGAGACAAAGCTACCCCAGGTAGCCTCTAGCAGGGGCTGTTAGGGGGCAAGTGCTGTGAGCTACTGCACAAAGAGACAAAGCTCCCCCAGGTCGCCTCTGGCAGGGGCTGTAGGGGCAAGTGCTGTGAGCGACTACAAAGAGACAAAGCTCCCCCAGGTAGCCTCTGGCAGGGGCTGTTAGGGGGCAAGTGCTGTGAGCTACTACACACAGAGACAAAGCTCCCCCAGGTAGCCTCTGGCAGGGGCTGTAGGGGCAAGTGCTGTGAGCTACTGCATACAGAGACAAAGCTCCCCCAGGTAGCCTCTAGCAGGGGCTGTTAGGGGGGCAAGTGCTGTGAGGCTACTACAAATAGAAAGACAAAGCTCCCCCAGGTAGCCTCTGGCAGGGGCTGTAGGGGCAAGTGCTGTGAGCGACTACAAAGAGACAAAGCTCCCCCAGGTAGCCTCTCGCAGGGGCTGTAGGGGGCAAGTGCTGTGAGCTACTGCACACAGAGACAAAGCTCCCCCAGGTAGCCTCTGGCAGGGGCTGTAGGGGGCAAGTGCTGGGAGCTACTACACACAGAAACAAAGCTCCCCCAGGTAGCCTCTGGCAGGGGCTGTAGCGGGCAAGTGCTGTGAGCGACTACAAAGAGACAAAGCTCCCCCAGGTAGCCTCTGGCAGGGGCTGTAGCGGGCAAGTGCTGTGAGCGACTACAAAGAGACAAAGCTCCCCCAGGTAGCCTCTGGCAGGGGCTGTTAGGGGGCAAGTGCTGTGAGCTACTGCACACAGAGACAAAGCTCCCCCAGGTAGCCTCTAGCAGGGGCTGTAGGGGCAAGTGCTGTGAGCGACTACAAAGAGACAAAGCTGCCCCAGGTAGCCTCTAGCAGGGGCTGTAGGGGCAAGTGCTGTGAGTCTACTGCACACAGAGACAAAGCTGCCCCAGGTAGCCTCTGGCAGGGGCTGTTAGGGGGCAAGTGCTGTGAGCTACTACAAAGAGACAAAGCTCCCCCAGGTAGCCTCTGGCAGGGGCTGTTAGGGGGCAAGTGCTGTGAGCTACTGCACACAGAGACAAAGCTCCCCCAGGTAGCCTCTAGCAGGGGCTGTAGGGGCAAGTGCTG
Organism: Petromyzon marinus; assembly: GCF_048934315.1. NCBI lineage: Eukaryota > Metazoa > Chordata > Hyperoartia > Petromyzontiformes > Petromyzontidae > Petromyzon > Petromyzon marinus. The sequence continues at coordinate 2,223,758 of NC_133743.1, forward strand.
TGAGCGACTACAAAGAGACAAAGCTGCCCCAGGTAGCCTCTAGCAGGGGCTGTAGGGGCAAGTGCTGTGAGTCTACTGCACACAGAGACAAAGCTGCCCCAGGTAGCCTCTGGCAGGGGCTGTTAGGGGGCAAGTGCTGTGAGGCTACTACAAAGAGAAAGGCAAAGCTCCCCCAGGTAGCCTCTGGCGGACGCTGTTAGGGGGCAAGGGCTGTGAGCTACTGCACACAGAGACAAAGCTCCCCCAGGTAGCCTCTGGCAGGGGCTGTAGGGGGCAAGTGCTGTGAGCTACTACAAAGAGACAAAGCTCCCCCAGGTAGCCTCTGGCAGGGGCTGTTAGGGGGCAAGTGCTGTGAGCTACTGCACACAGAGACAAAGCTCCCCCAGGTAGCCTCTGGCAGGGGCTGTAGGGGCAAGTGCTGTGAGCGACTACACACAGAGACAAAGCTACCCCAGGTAGCCTCTGGCAGGGGCTGTAGGGGGCAAGTGCTGTGAGCTACTACACACAGAGACAAAGCTACCCCAGGTAGCCTCTGGCAGAGGCTGTAGGGGGCAAGTGCTGTAAGCGACTACAAAGAGAAAGGCAAAGCTCCCCCAGGTAGCCTCTGGCAGGGGCTGTAGGGGCAAGTGCTGTGAGCTACTGCATACAGAGACAAAGCTACCCCAGGTAGCCTCTGGCAGGGGCTGTAGGGGGCAAGTGCTGTAAGCGACTACAAAGAGAAAGGCAAAGCTCCCCCAGGTAGCCTCTGGCAGGGGCTGTAGGGGGCAAGTGCTGTGAGCTACTACACACAGAGACAAAGCTCCCCCAGGTAGCCTCTGGCAGGGGCTGTTAGGGGGCAAGTGCTGTGAGCTACTACACACAGAGACAAAGCTCCCCCAGGTAGCCTCTGGCAGGGGCTGTAGGGGCAAGTGCTGTGAGCTACTGCATACAGAGACAAAGCTCCCCCAGGTAGCCTCTAGCAGGGGCTGTTAGGGGGGCAAGTGCTGTGAGGCTACTACAAATAGAAAGACAAAGCTCCCCCAGGTAGCCTCTGGCAGGGGCTGTAGGGGCAAGTGCTGTGAGCGACTACAAAGAGAAAGGCAAAGCTCCCCCAGGTAGCCTCTAGCAGGGGCTGTAGGGGGCAAGTGCTGTGAGCTACTACACACAGAGACAAAGCTCCCCCAGGTAGCCTCTAGCAGGGGCTGTTAGGGTTCAAGTGCTGTGAGCTACTGCACACAGAGACAAAGCTCCCCCAGGTAGCCTCTGGCAGGGGCTGTTAGGGGGCAAGTGCTGTGAGCTACTGCACACAGAGACAAAGCTCCCCCAGGTAGCCTCTGGCAGGGGCTGTAGGGGGCAAGTGCTGTGAGCGACTACAAAGAGACAAAGCTCCCCCAGGTAGCCTCTGGCAGGGGCTGTTAGGGGGCAAGTGCTGTGAGCTACTGCACACAGAGACAAAGCTCCCCCAGGTAGCCTCTGGCAGGGGCTGTTAGGGGGCAAGTTCTTTGAGCGACTGCACACAGAGAGAAAGCTACCCAGGTAGCCTCTGGCAGGGGCTGTAGGGGCAAGTGCTGTGAGTCTACTGCACACAGAGTCAAAGCTCCCCCAGGTAGCCTCTGGCAGGGGCTGTAGGGGCAAGTGCTGTGAGCTACTGCACACAGAGACAAAGCTACCCCAGGTAGCCTTTGGCAGGGGCTGTTAGGGGGCAAGTTCTTTGAGCGACTGCACACAGAGACAAAGCTCCCCCAGGTAGCCTCTGGCAGGGGCTGTTAGGGGGCAAGTGCTGTGAGCTACTGCATACAGAGACAAAGCTGCCCCAGGTAGCCTCTGGCAGGGGCTGTTAGGGGGCAAGTGCTGTGAGGCTACTACAAAGAGAAAGGCAAAGCTCCCCCAGGTAGCCTCTAGCAGGGGCTGTAGGGGCAAGTGCTGTGAGCGACTCCAAAGAGACAAAGCTCCCCCAGGTAGCCTCTGACAGGGGCTGTAGGGGGCAAGTGCTGTGAGCTACTGCACACAGAGACAAAGCTACCCCAGGTAGCCTCTGGCAGGGGCTGTTAGGGTTCAAGTGCTGTGAGCTACTGCACACAGAGACAAAGCTCCCCCAGGTAGCCTCTGACAGGGGCTGTAGGGGCAAGTGCTGTGAGCGACTACAAAGAGACAAAGCTCCCCCAGGTAGCCTCTGGCAGGGGCTGTAGGGGCAAGTGCTGTGAGCTACTGCATACAGAGACAAAGCTACCCCAGGTAGCCTCTGGCAGGGGCTGTTAGGGGGCAAGTGCTGTGAGCTACTGCACACAGAGAAAAAGCTCCCCCAGGTAGCCTCTGGCAGGGGCAGTAGGGGGCAAGTGCTGTGAGCTACTGCACACAGAGACAAAGCTCCCCCAGGTAGCCTCTGGCAGGGGCTGTTAGGGGGCAAGTGCTGTGAGCTACTGCACACAGAGACAAAGCTCCCCCAGGTAGCCTCTGGCAGGGGCTGTAGGGGCAAGTGCTGTGAGCAACTACAAAGAGACAAAGCTCCCCCAGGTAGCCTCTGGCAGGGGCTGGTAGCGGGCAAGTGCTGTGAGCTACTGCACACAGGGACAAAGCTCCCCCAGGTAGCCTCTGGCAGGGGCTGTAGGGGCAAGTGCTGTGAGCGACTACAAAGAGACAAAGCTCCCCCAGGTAGCCTCTGGCAGGGGCTGTAGGGGGCAAGTGCTGTGAGCTACTACACACAGAGACAAAGCTCCCCCAGGTAGCCTCTGGCAGGGGCTGTTAGGGGGCAAGTGCTGTGAGGCTACTACAAAGAAAAAGGCAAAGCTCCCCCAGGTAGCCTCTGGCAGGGGCTGTAGGGGCAAGTGCTGTGAGCGTCTACAAAGAGACAAAGCTCCCCCAGGTAGCCTCTGACAGGGGCTGTAGGGGCAAGTGCTGTGAGCGACTACAAAGAGACAAAGCTCCCCCAGGTAGCCTCTGGCAGGGGCTGTTAGGGGGCAAGTGCTGTGAGCTACTGCACACAGAGACAAAGCTCCCCCAGGTAGCCTCTAGCAGGGGCTGTAGGGGCAAGTGCTGTGAGCGACTACAAAGAGACAAAGCTCCCCCAGGTAGCCTCTGGCAGGGGCTGTAGGGGGCAAGTGCTGTGAGCTACTACACACAGAGACAAAGCTACCCCAGGTAGCCTCTGGCAGGGGCTGTAGGGGCAAGTGCTGTGAGCGACTACAAAGAGACAAAGCTCCCCCAGGTAGCCTCTGGCAGGGGCTGTAGCGGGCAAGTGCTGTGAGCGACTACAAAGAGACAAAGCTCCCCCAGGTAGCCTCTGGCAGGGGCTGTTAGGGGGCAAGTGCTGTGAGCTACTGCACACAGAGACAAAGCTCCCCCAGGTAGCCTCTGACAGGGGCTGTAGGGGCAAGTGCTGTGAGCGACTACAAAGAGACAAAGCTCCCCCAGGTAGCCTCTGGCAGGGGCTGGTAGCGGGCAAGTGCTGTGAGCTACTGCGCACAGAGACAAAGCTCCCCCAGGTAGCCTCTGGCGGAGGCTGTAGCGGGCAAGTGCTGTGAGTCTACTGCACACAGAGACAAAGCTCCCCCAGGTAGCCTCTGGCAGGGGCTGTTAGGGGGCAAGTGCTGTGAGTCTACTACGCACAGAGACAAAGCTACCCCAGGTAGCCTCTGGCAGGGGCTGGTAGCGGGCAAGTGCTGTGAGCGACTACAAAGAGACAAAGCTCCCCCAGGTAGCCTCTGGCAGGGGCTGTAGGGGCAAATGCTGTGAGCGACTACAAAGAGAAAGGCAAAGCTCCCCCAGTAGCCTCTTGCAGGGGCTGTAGGGGCAAGTGCTGTGAGCGACTACAAAGAGTGAGTTCCACGGAGACTGGAGGCGTATGTCTGCTCAGAGGCAACACGGTTTTATCGTAAACTAGGGTACAGAAATACAAAAAAAATTATATTAAAATTAAAAAAAAACCAATCACGACGTTTCGATCACAAGGCAAGCGATCTTCATCAGGTGTATTTCTACACCACGTGACTTTACCGAAAGAAAAAAAACGACGAGCAATTCTACGCACTCACGAAAGCTTTAAATACTTTATTAGGGTACAGAAACTCCGCTGGAACTCCCCCTACCTGGGGAGAGGTACAGCCTCTGGGCTGGTCTGGTGTGGCCACCAACACCACTACCACCAACACCACCACCACCACCAACACCACCACCACCAACACCACCAACCACACACACCCACCACCACCACCACCACCACCAACCACCACCACTACCAACACTACCACCCACCCACCACCACCACCACCAACCACCACCACCACCACCACCACCACCACCACCACACCAACCAACAACCACCACCACCACCAACACCACCACCACCAACACCAACCACCACCACTACCAACACTACCACCCACCACCACCACCACCAACCACCACCACCACCACCACCAACCACCACCACCACAACCACCACCACCACCAACCACCCACCACCACCACCCACCACCACCACCACCAACCACCACCACCACCACCACCACCCACCACCACCCACCACCACCACCAACCACCACCACCACCCACCACCACCACCACCACCCACCACCACCACCACCTCCACCAACCACCACCACCACCACCCACCACCACCACCCACCACCACCCACCACCACCACCAACCACCACCACCACCACCACCCACCACCACCACCACCACCACCACCACCACCACCACCACCACCACCACCACCCACCACCACCACCACCACCACCACACACCACCACCACCCACCACCACCACCACCACACCACCAACACCACCACCAACACCACCACCAACACCACCACCACCACCAACACCAACACCACCACCACCAACACCACCAACCACCACCACCACCACCAACCACCACCACCACCAACCACACCACCAACCACCACCACCACCACCACCACCACACCCACCACCACCACCACCCCCACCACCACCACCACCCACCAACTACCACCACCACGACCACCCACCACCACCACCAACCATCACCACCAACCACCACCACCACCACCAACCCCCACCACCACCACCACCACCAACCACCACCAACCACCACCACCACCCCACCACCACCACCAACCACCACCACCACCACCACGACCACCACCACCACCAACCACCACCACCCACACCAACCACCACCACCACCACCACCACCACCAACCACCACCACCCACCACCACCACCACCACCCACCACCACCACCACCCACCACCAACCACCACCACCACCACCACCACTACCACCACCAACACCACCACCACCACCAACCACCAACCACCACCACCACCACCACCTCCACCACCACCACCACCACCAACCACCACCAACCACCACCACCCACCACAACCACCACCACCAACCACCACCACCACCACCAACCACCACGACCACCACCACCACCACCACTACCACCACCACTCACCACCACCAACCACCACAACCACCACAACCACCACCACCACCAACCACCACCACCACCCCACCACCACCACACCACACCACCACAACCACCACCACCACCAACCACCACAACCACCACAACCACCACCACCAACCACCACCACCACCACCAACCACCACCACCACCACCACCAACCACCACCACGACCACCACCACCACCACCACCATAACCACCACCACCCACCACAACCACCACCACCACCACCACCCACCAACCACCACCAACCACCACCACCACCACCAACCACCACCACCACCACACTCGGCTAATCTCCTCTGGCTCTCGGCCCTAGCTGACTGTAACCCGGCCCAATCATCGTCAGGCGTCGTGAAAACCAACAACAAGGCGTCGTGAAAACCAACAACAAGAAAATCTGTTGTGCCACGAATTTTCTCGTCGTGGTTTTCACGCCCGTCGATGACTGCCTCTTGTGCCGCAGTCGATAAACGTCGCGATAATTTTTTATTGTTTTATATAGTCTTTATTGCTCAGCCCTTTGCGTTAAAGTCACGTTGAAGGGAAACAATAAAATAATAAAATATATAAAACGATAAAATAATATATATAAAACAATAAAATAATAAAAATATATAAAACAATAAAATAATAATATATAAAACAATAAAATAATAATATATATAAAACAATAAAAAATATATAAAACAATAAAATAATATATAAAGCGATAAAATAATAAAATATATAAACAATAAATATATAAAACAATAAATAATAAAATATATAAAAACCAATAAATAATAAAATATATATGAAACAATAAAATAATATATATAAAACAATAAAATAATAAAAAAAATATAAAACAATAAAATAAAAATATATAAAAAAAACCAACAAAATAATAAAATATATATAATACAATAAAATAATAAAGTATATAAAGCAATAAAATAATAACATATATATAAAACAATAAAATAATATATATAAAACAATAACATAATAAAATATATAAAAAATTAAAATAATATATAAACCAATAAAATAATATATAAAACAATAAAATAATACAAAAATATATATAAAACAATAACATAATAATATATTTTATATTATAAAATATAAAATAAAAAAAATCTATAAAACAATAAAAATTCTCACGACGTTTCGACCATAACACAAACAGTCATCATCAGGTGTTTTATATTTTTTTGAGTTTTATATTTTTTATTGTTTCCCTTCCACGTGACTTTACAGAAACTCCGCGTGTACCTAGCCTGGCACCACGTGGGCTGGAGTGGTGTACCTAGCCTGGCACCACGTGGGGTGGAGTGGTGTACCTAGCCTGGCACCACGTAGGCTGGAGTGGTGTACCTAGCCTGGCACCACGTGGGGTGGAGTGGTGTACCTAGCCTGGCACCACGTGGGTGGAGTGGTGTACCTAGCCTGGCACCACGTGGGCTGGAGTGGTGTACCTAGCCTGGCACCACGTGGGGTGGAGTGGTGTACCTAGCCTGGCACCACGTGGAGTGGAGTGGTGTACCTAGCCTGGCACCACGTGGAGTGGTGTACCTAGCCTGGCACCACGTGGAGTGGAGTGGTGTACCTAGCCTGGCACCACGTGGGGTGAGTGGTGTACCTAGCCTGGCACCACGTGGGTGGGGTGGTGTACCTAGCCTGGCACCACGTGGGGTGGAGTGGTGTACCTAGCCTGGCACCACGTAGGGTGGAGTGGTGTACCTAGCCTGGCACCACGTTGGGTGGAGTGGTGTACCTAGCCTGGCACCACGTAGGGTGGAGTGGTGTACCTAGCCTGGCACCACGTGGGGTGGAGTGGTGTACCTAGCCTGGCACCACGTGGGTGTTGTGGGTGGAGTGGTGTACCTAGCCTGGCACCACGTGGGGTGGAGTGGTGTACCTAGCCTGGCACCACGTGGGGTGGAGTGGTGTACCTAGCCTGGCACCACGTGGGGTGGAGTGGTGTACCTAGCCAGGCACCACGTGGGTGTGGTGGAGTGGTGTACCTAGCCTGGCACCACGTGGGTGTGGTGTGGTGCACCTAGCCTGGCACCACGTGGGGTGGAGTGGTGTACCTAGCCTGGCACCACGCGGGACAGCCTCCGGCCTAGCGTGGCCACCACCACCACCACCACACTCGGCTACACCGCCCCTGGCTCTCGGCCCTCCGGCTGTCCACGGTGCGGGTTGCGACCAGGGTCCCAGCAGGGTCCCAGCAGGGTCCCAGCAGGGTCCCAGCAGGGTCCCAGGGTCCCAGCAGGGTCCCAGCAGGGTCCCAGGGACCCAGGGTCCCAGCAGGGTCCCAGGGTACCAGCAGGGTCCCAGGGTCCCAGCAGGGTCCCAGGGTCCCAGCAGGGTCCCAGGGTGCCAGCAGGGTCCCAGCAGGGTCCGAGGGTCCCAGCAGGGTCCCAGCAGGGTCCCAGCAGGGTCCCAGGGTCCCAGCAGGGTCCCAGCAGGGTCCCAGCAGGGTCCTAGCAGGGTCCCAGGGTCCCAGCAGGGTCCCAGGGTACCAGCAGGGTCCCAGCAGGGTCCCAGCAGGGTCCCAGGGTCCCAGCAGGGTCCCAGGGTCCCAGCAGGGTCCCAGGGTCCCAGCAGGGTCCCAGGGTCCCAGCAGGGTCCCAGGTTACCAGCAGGGTCCCAGGGTCCCAGCAGGGTCCCAGGCTCCCAGCAGGGTCCCAGGGTCCCAGGGTACCAGGGTCCCAGGGTCCCAGCAGGGTCCCAGCAGGGTCCCAGGGTCCCTGCAGGGTCCCAGGGTGCCAGCAGGGTCCCAGGGTCCCTGCAGGGTCCCAGGGTGCCAGCAGGGTCCCAGGGGCCCAGCAGGGTCCCAGGGGCCCAGCAGGGTCCCAGGGTCCCTGCAGGGTCCCAGGGTGCCAGCAGGGTCCCAGGGTCCCAGGGTACCAGCAGGGTCCCAGGGTACCAGCAGGGTCCCAGCAGGGTCCCAGGGTACCAGCAGGGTCCCAGCAGGGTCCCAGGGTACCAGCAGGGTCCCAGCAGGGTCCTAGGGTACCAGCAGGGTCCCAGGGTACCAGCAGGGTCCCAGGGTCCCAGGGTACCAGCAGGGTCCCAGGGTCCCAGCAGGGTCCCAGCAGGGTCCCAGCAGGGTCCCAGCAGGGTCCCAGCAGGGTCCCAGCAGGGTCCCAGGGTCCCAGGCTACCCTGGTCCCAGGGTCCCAGGGTGCCAGCAGGGTCCCAGGGTCCCAGCAGGGTCCCAGCAGGGTCCCAGCAGGGTCCCAGCAGGGTCCCAGGCTACCCTGGCTCCCAGGGTCTCCTGGCCTAGCCGGCCTTCTGCCTTTCAACATTGGCAGCACTGCCCCCTGGCCGACCCGAGAGCCCCCTCTCATTCACCTTCCCCGGAGACTCCTCCCCCCCAGCCCCCCACCGGTACCGCCCCCTTTCTGGAAACTTCCAGAGGATCCTGGACGGGCCCCGCCCCCCCCAGCCCACCACCGGTACCGCCCCCTTTCTGGAAACTTCCAGAGGATCCTGGCCCCCCCTCCCCCCCCCCCCACCGGTACCGCCCCCTTTCTAGAAACTTCCAGAAGAACCTGGATGGGCCCCGCCCCCCCCCAGCCCACCGGTACCGCCCCCTTTCTGGAAACTTCCAGAGGATCCTGGCCCCCCCTCCCCCCCCCCCCCCACCGGTACCGCCCCCTTTCTGGAAACTTCCAGAAGAACCTGGACGGGCCCCGCCCCCCACCCCAGCCCGCCCCCCCAGCCCCCCCCCCCCAGCCGCCCACGTGGGGTAGCGGAGGCGAACTCAGCCTCACTAGGGCCCGGCCGGACGTGGGCAAAGCACGGCCCCTTTGGCTTTGTCCAGGAACAGGTCCCTGCAGGGTGGGCTGGTAGGAACTTTGGAATTTTGCGCAAATTTTACGACATCGTTTTTGTGCCAGTTTAAAAGAGTAAAAACCTATTCCTATATCTTGTTACTGGCTAAAAGGAGGTCTCATAATGATGCCTTGAATAAAGGTGTCAGTTTTTGTGTGCCAGTTTAAAAGAGTAAAAACCTATTCCTATATCTTGTTACTGGCTAAAAGGAGGTCTCATAATGATGCCTTGAATAAAGGTGTCAGTTTTTGTGTGCCAGTTTAAAAGAGTAAAAGCCTATTCCTATACCTTGTTAATGGCAAAGGAGGTCTCATAATGATGCCTTGAATAAAGGTGTCAGTTTTTGTGTGCCAGTTTAAAAGAGTAAAAACCTATTCCTATACCTTGTTACTGGCTAAAAGGAGGTCTCATAATGTAAATGGGTCACCCGGAGCACCTCAATAACTCTGATAGTGCTCTGCTGATTTTAAAGTTGTACGCCTTTTGGCGTCTTCTGATCCAACACCAGTGGAGAGACTAAAGGGCTCTAAGAAAAGTCGTCTCGGGTGTGGACCAATCAAATTCAAGGACAGTGCCAATATTATCATTATCAGAGTTGTCTCTACCTATTCCTATATCTTGTTACTGGCTAAAAGGAGGTCTCATAATGTAAATGGGTCACCCCGAGCCCCTCAATAACTCTGATAGTGCTCTGCTGTTTTTAAAGTTGTACGCCTTTTGGCGTCTTCTGGTCCAACACCAGTGGAGAGACTAAAGGGGCTCTAAGAAAAGCCGTCTCGGGTGTGGACCAATCAAATTCAAGGACAGTGCCAATATTATTATTATCAGAGTTGTCTCTACCTATTCCTATATCTTGTTACTGGCTAAAAGGAGGTCTCATAATGTAAACGCTCACCCGGAGCACCTCAATAACTCTGATGGTGCGCTGTTTTTAAAGTTGTACGCCTTTTGGCGTCTTCTGGTTCAACACCAGTGGAGAGACTAAAGGGATCTAAGAAAAGCCGTCTCGGGTGTGGACCAATCAAATTCAAGGACAGTGCCAATATTATTATTATCAGAGTTGTCTCTTTTTGTTTGCATTTTGACTGCTGGTGTTGTGGTTATTGCAAACATGATGCCTTGAATAAAGGTGTCAGTTTTTGTGCCAGTTAAAAGGGGTAAAACCTATTCCTATTGTTACGTAAAATTGTGCACATTGAGAGCGTCTTTCCCCGCCTCTTTGCCCTCAAAATCGTCGAGGGTTCTTGGGACAAATTAACCTCTGTAGAGGAATGGAATGGTGAAATCCTTGTTCCTACCAGTATAAGACAAATCAAGTCTCTGCGCTGACTATTGCTGATTTTACACCCCAACAGCACGAGATTTCACTTCGTTAAAGTATTGAAAGGGGACGGACGGACGGACACATTAATCTATTGCAGGCTGGTACACTCAGTTTACAACTTCGTTCATACCAGTATTATATTCTTAGTTCTCTCGGTAAAGTCGCGTTGAAGGGAGACTGCAGTTCGAAACGTCGTGGGAATTTTATTGTTTTAGAATATATATTTTTATATTATTTTATTGTTTTATTATATTTTTATATTATTTTATTGTTTTAATATATATTTTATATTATTTTATTGTTTTAATATATATTTTTATATTATTTTATTGTTTTAATATATATTTTATATTATTTTATTGTTTCAATATATATTTTATATTATTTTATTGTTTCAATATAAATATTTTTTATTTATTTATTGTTTTAATATATATTTTATATTATTTTATTGTTTTAATATATTTTATATTATTTTATTGTTTTAATATATATCTTTTTATATTATTTTATTGTTTTAATATATATTTTTTATATTATTTTATTGTTTTAATATATTTTATATTATTTTATTGTTTTAATATATATTTTATATTATTTTATTGTTTTAATATATTTTTATATTATTTTATTGTTTTAATATATATATTTTATATTATTTTATTGTTTCAATATATTTTTATATTATTTTATTGTTTCAATATAAATATTTTTTATTTATTTATTGTTTTAATATATATATATTTTATATTATTTTATTGTTTTAATATATATTTTTAATATTATTTTATTGTTTTAATATATATCTTTTTATATTATTTTATTGTTTTAATATATATTTTTTATATTATTTTATTGTTTTAATATATTTTATATTATTTTATTGTTTTAATATATATTTTATATTATTTAATTGTTTTAATATATATTTTTTATATTATTTTATTGTTTTAATATATATTTATATTTTTTTATTGTTTCAATATATATTTTTTATTATTTTATTGTTTTAATATGTATTTTTATATTATTTTATTGTTTTAATATGTATTTTTTTATATTATTTTATTGTTTTAATATATATTTTTAATATTATTTCATTGTTTTAATATATATTTATATTATTGTATTGTTTTAATATATTTATATATTATTTTATTGTTTTGATATATTTTTGTTATTATTTTATTGTTTAAATATATTTCATTCTTTTATTGTTTTTATATATTTTTATATTTTTTATTGTTTTAATATATATTTTTAATTATTTTATTGTTTTAATTTATATTTTTTATATTATTTTATTGTTTTAATATATATTTTTATATTATTTTATTGTTTCCCCTTTAACGTGACTGACTTTACCGAAAGAAAAAAGAATATGAATCCGCGCAATAACGAAAGCTTTTAAATAAAAAAAATGTGTCCAAATATCATCATCATTATTATTATTGAATTAAATTAAATTAAATTTTACCTTTCTCCTGCAATGCACCCATTTTCCACCATTAGATGGCGCACTTTCACCGGGAGTGTGGTGTGTGTCCGCTTAGGGCTCGGATAAAGAAGTTAAAGTGATTTAAAGCTATATACTTAGTTCTTTCGGTAAAGTCACGTTGAAGGGAAACAATAAAATAATAAAATATATATAAAAATATAAAAATTCTCACGACGTTTCGACCATAACACAAACGGTCGTTTTCAGGTGCGTTATGGTCGAAACGTCGTGAGAATTTTTATTGTTTCATATATATTTTTATTATTTTGTTGTTTCCCTTCTACGTGGTGACTTTACCGAAAGAACTAAGAATATGAATTACTGCAGTCACGAAAGCTTTAAATTTGATTTAAAGCTGTCGTGACTGCAGTAATTCATACTCTTTACAAGTTAAAGTGAGCTTTGATTTAAAGCTTTCATGACTGCAGTAATACATTATCTTAGTTCTTTCGGTAAAGTCACGTTGAAGGGAAACAACAAAATAATAAAATATATATTTTAAAGTGAGCTCATTGGAATCTTGGGCGCTAGGCCTCAGACGTTTGCAATGACGTTTAGATCAATTCTAGATTTGAAGCTATCGTGACTGCAAGGGTCCACCCTCTTTGGTTTCTATTCGGTGAAAGTCACCACGTGGTGGGTAAAACAAATAAATAAAACGACGAGAGAAAAAATCACGACGTTTCGGCCAACAACACAAGTGGCCCGACAGTTCTGTTCCTTCACCTGAACAGGGCTACTTGTGTTGTGACTGAAACGTCGTGATTTACTCTCTCTCTCTCTGCCTCCCTGTCCGTCTTTCCTCCTCCCTCCTTACCTCTTGGTGGACTTGTGTATATTTGTATTTCTACCCACCGTGTGCCTCGTATTTTCCATTCTATCTATGCTGGTACGCGCAATCTCAAAGGTTCGGACACGAAATGTAACACTCTTCTGAAATCCGTGCTCCGCCAGGAGGCGTCTAACTATACTCTTTGGTTTCTATCGGGTAAAGTCACGTAGTAGGTTGAACAAAAATAAAAAAATAACCAACAAAATCACGACGTTTCGGTCACAAACACAAGCGGCCTTCACCGGGTGAAGGGACCAGGCTGTCTGGAGGACAGCGCTGGAGTGGGGGAAAAAAGCCACGCTCAGATCACGACCTTCACCTGATGAAGGCCGCTTGTGTTTGCGGCCGAAACGTCGCGGTGATTTTTTTGGCTATTTTAATTTTTGTTTCCAACCTACTACGTGACTTTACCCGATAGAAACCAAAGAGAGTGTGGGGATCCTTGCCAGTCACGATAGCTTCAAATCTAGAAAGTGTCTCAAGATAGAAACCAAAGAGAGTGTGGGGATCCTTGCCAGTCACGATAGCTTCAAATCTAGAAAGTGTCTCAAGATAGAAACCAAAGAGAGTGTGGGGATCCTTGCAGTCACGATAACTTCAAATCTAGAAAGTGTCTCAAGATAGAAACCAAAGAGTGTGTGGATCCAGCAGTCACGATAGCTTCAAATCTAGAAAGTGTCTCAAGATAGAAACCAAAGAGTGTGTGGATCCTTGCAGTCACGATAGCTTCAAATCTAGAAAGTGTCTCAAGATAGAAACCAAAGAGAGTGTGTGGATCCTTGCCAGTCACGATAGCTTCAAATCTAGAAAGTGTCTCAAGATAGAAACCAAAGTGTGTGGGGATCCTTGCAGTCACGATAGCTTCAAATCTAGAAAGTGTCTCAAGATAGAAACCAAAGAGAGTGTGTGGATCCTTGCAGTCACGATAGCTTCAAATCTAGAAAGTGTCTCAAGATAGAAACCAAAGTGTGTGTGGGGATCCTTGCAGTCACGATAGCTTCAAATCTAGAAAGTGTCTCAAGATAGAAACCAAAGTGTGTGTGGGGATCCTTGCCAGTCACGATAGCTTCAAATCTGGAAAGTGTCTCAAGGTAGAAACCAAAGTGTGTGTGGATCCAGCAGTCACGATAGCTTCAAATCTAGAAAGTGTCTCAAGATAGAAACCAAAGAGTGTGTGGATCCAGCAGTCACGATAGCTTCAAATCTAGAAAGTGTCTCAAGATAGAAACCAAAGTGTGTGTGGATCCAGCAGTCACGATAGCTTCAAATCTAGAAAGTGTCTCAAGGTAGAAACCAAAGAGTGTGTGGGGATCCTTGCCAGTCACGATAGCTTCAAATCTAGAAAGTGTCTCAAGATAGAAACCAAAGAGTGTGTGTGGATCCTTGCCAGTCACGATAGCTTCAAATCTAGAAAGTGTCTCAAGATAGAAACCAAAGAGAGTGTGGGGATCCAGCAGTCACGATAGCTTCAAATCTAGAAAGTGTCTCAAGATAGAAACCAAAGAGTGTGTGGGGATCCTTGCCAGTCACGATAGCTTCAAATCTAGAAAGTGTCTCAAGATAGAAACCAAAGAGAGTGTGGGGATCCTTGCCGTCACGATAGCTTCAAATCTAGAAAGTGTCTCAAGATAGAAACCAAAGAGAGAGTGTGGATCCTTGCCAGTCACGATAGCTTCAAATCTAGAAAGTGTCTCAAGATAGAAACCAAAGAGAGTGTGTGGATCCTTGCCAGTCACGATAGCTTCAAATCTAGAAAGTGTCTCAAGCTAGAAACCAAAGAGAGTGTGTGGATCCTTGCCAGTCACGATAGCTTCAAATCTAGAAAGTGTCTCAAGATAGAAACCAAAGAGAGTGTGGGGATCCTTGCCAGTCACGATAGCTTCAAATCTAGAAAGTGTCTCAAGATAGAAACCAAAGAGTGTGTGGATCCAGCAGTCACGATAGCTTCAAATCTAGAAAGTGTCTCAAGATAGAAACCAAAGTGTGTGTGGGGATCCTTGCCAGTCACGATAGCTTCAAATCTAGAAAGTGTCTCAAGATAGAAACCAAAGTGTGTGGGGATCCTTGCAGTCACGATAGCTTCAAATCTAGAAAGTGTCTCAAGATAGAAACCAAAGAGAGTGTGGGGATCCTTGCCAGTCACGATAGCTTCAAATCTGGAAAGTGTCTCAAGGTAGAAACCAAAGTGTGTGTGGATCCAGCAGTCACGATAGCTTCAAATCTAGAAAGTGTCTCAAGATAGAAACCAAAGAGTGTGTGGATCCAGCAGTCACGATAGCTTCAAATCTAGAAAGTGTCTCAAGATAGAAACCAAAGTGTGTGTGGATCCAGCAGTCACGATAGCTTCAAATCTAGAAAGTGTCTCAAGGTAGAAACCAAAGAGTGTGTGGGGATCCTTGCCAGTCACGATAGCTTCAAATCTAGAAAGTGTCTCAAGATAGAAACCAAAGAGTGTGTGTGGATCCTTGCCAGTCACGATAGCTTCAAATCTAGAAAGTGTCTCAAGATAGAAACCAAAGAGAGTGTGGGGATCCAGCAGTCACGATAGCTTCAAATCTAGAAAGTGTCTCAAGATAGAAACCAAAGAGTGTGTGGGGATCCTTGCCAGTCACGATAGCTTCAAATCTAGAAAGTGTCTCAAGATAGAAACCAAAGAGAGTGTGTGGATCCTTGCAGTCACGATAGCTTCAAATCTAGAAAGTGTCTCAAGATAGAAACCAAAGAGAGTGTGGGGATCCTTGCCGTCACGATAGCTTCAAATCTAGAAAGTGTCTCAAGATAGAAACCAAAGAGAGAGTGTGGATCCTTGCCAGTCACGATAGCTTCAAATCTAGAAAGTGTCTCAAGATAGAAACCAAAGAGAGTGTGTGGATCCTTGCCAGTCACGATAGCTTCAAATCTAGAAAGTGTCTCAAGCTAGAAACCAAAGAGAGTGTGTGGATCCTTGCCAGTCACGATAGCTTCAAATCTAGAAAGTGTCTCAAGATAGAAACCAAAGAGAGTGTGGGGATCCTTGCAGTCACGATAGCTTCAAATCTAGAAAGTGTCTCAAGGTAGAAACCAAAGTGTGTGTGGATCCAGCAGTCACGATAGCTTCAAATCTAGAAAGTGTCTCAAGATAGAAACCAAAGTGTGTGTGGATCCTTGCAGTCACGATAGCTTCAAATCTAGAAAGTGTCTCAAGATAGAAACCAAAGAGAGTGTGTGGATCCTTGCCAGTCACGATAGCTTCAAATCTAGAAAGTGTCTCAAGGTAGAAACCAAAGTGTGTGTGGATCCAGCAGTCACGATAGCTTCAAATCTAGAAAGTGTCTCAAGATAGAAACCAAAGTGTGTGGGGATCCTTGCCAGTCACGATAGCTTCAAATCTAGAAAGTGTCTCAAGATAGAAACCAAAGAGAGAGTGTGGATCCTTGCCAGTCACGATAGCTTCAAATCTAGAAAGTGTCTCAAGGTAGAAACCAAAGAGTGTGTGGGGATCCTTGCCAGTCACGATAGCTTCAAATCTAGAAAGTGTCTCAAGGTAGAAACTAAAGTGTGTGTGGATCCTTGCAGTCACGATAGCTTCAAATCTAGAAAGTGTCTCAAGATAGAAACCAAAGAGAGTGTGTGGATCCTTGCAGTCACAATAGCTTCAAATCTAGAAAGTGTCTCAAGGTAGAAACCAAAGAGTGTGTGGGGATCCTTGCCAGTCACGATAGCTTCAAATCTAGAAAGTGTGTCAAGATAGAAACCAAAGAGAGTGTGTGGATCCTTGCCAGTCACGATAGCTTCAAATCTAGAAAGTGTCTCAAGATAGAAACCAAAGAGAGTGTGGGGATCCTTGCAGTCACGATAGCTTCAAATCTAGAAAGTGTCTCAAGATAGAAACCAAAGTGTGTGTGGGGATCCTTGCAGTCACGATAGCTTCAAATCTAGAAAGTGTCTCAAGATAGAAACCAAAGAGAGTGTGGGGATCCTTGCAGTCACGATAGCTTCAAATCTAGAAAGTGTCTCAAGGTAGAAACCAAAGTGAGTGTGTGGATCCAGCAGTCACGATAGCTTCAAATCTAGAAAGTGTCTCAAGATAGAAACCAAAGAGAGTGTGGGGATCCTTGCCAGTCACGATAGCTTCAAATCTAGAAAGTGTCTCAAGCTAGAAACCAAAGAGAGTGTGGGGATCCTTGCCAGTCACGATAGCTTCAAATCTAGAAAGTGTCTCAAGATAGAAACCAAAGAGAGTGTGGGGATCCTTGCCAGTCACGATAGCTTCAAATCTAGAAAGTGTCTCAAGCTAGAAACCAAAGTGTGTGTGGGGATCCTTGCCAGTCACGATAGCTTCAAATCTAGAAAGTATCTCAAGATAGAAACCAAAGAGAGTGTGTGGATCCTTGCCAGTCACGATAGCTTCAAATCTAGAAAGTGTCTCAAGATAGAAACCAAAGTGTGTGTGGATCCTTGCAGTCACGATAGCTTCAAATCTAGAAAGTGTCTCAAGATAGAAACCAAAGAGAGAGTGTGGATCCTTGCCAGTCACGATAGCTTCAAATCTAGAAAGTGTCTCAAGATAGAAACCAAAGAGTGTGTGTGGATCCAGCAGTCACGATAGCTTCAAATCTAGAAAGTGTCTCAAGATAGAAACCAAAGTGTGTGTGGATCCAGCAGTCACGATAGCTTCAAATCTAGAAAGTGTCTCAAGCTAGAAACCAAAGTGTGTGTGGGGATCCTTGCCAGTCACGATAGCTTCAAATCTACAAAGTGTCTCAAGATAGAAACCAAAGAGAGTGGGGATCCTTGCAGTCACGATAGCTTCAAATCTAGAAAGTGTCTCAAGATAGAAACCAAAGTGTGTGTGGGGATCCTTGCCAGTCACGATAGCTTCAAATCTAGAAAGTGTCTCAAGGTAGAAACCAAAGTGAGTGTGTGGATCCTTGCCAGTCACGATAGCTTCAAATCTAGAAAGTGGTTCAAGGTAGAAACCAAAGTGTGTGTGGATCCTTGCAGTCACGATAGCTTCAAATCTAGAAAGTGTCTCAAGATAGAAACCAAAGAGAGTGTGTGGGGATCCTTGCCAGTCACGATAGCTTCAAATCTAGAAAGTGTCTCAAGATAGAAACCAAAGAGAGTGTGTGGATCCTTGCAGTCACGATAGCTTCAAATCTAGAAAGTGTCTCAAGATAGAAACCAAAGTGAGTGTGTGGATCCTTGGCTGAAACGTCGTGATTTTTGTTATATTTTATTTTAATTTTTTTTAACCTACTACGTGACTTTACCCAATAGAAACCAAAGAGTTTGTGTGTTTAGGATCGGTCAAGTTACGGACGTGAATTTTTTGGTATCAGAATCAGAATCAGAAAAGGGTTTTTATTCGCCATGAAAGTTCACACCACCAGGACACGGAATTTACTCTGGCAGGATGGTGCATACGTTCAACACATATAGGAATCTAAAATCTCAAATAAGTTTTAAACAAGTCTTACTAAAATAATAATAATAAGGGTTAAAGTCTAACTAACACCAGGGGGCTGAAGTATATAAAATTGAATAGATATCGAATGTAAAATAACTTTAAGATATAATTTAAAAATACAAAAAATAGGTTAACATAGTTAATATCGGCAAGGTGTCATTATGTAGGTAAAATGTTAATATCAGTGTTAGCCCTTGGCCTTGAAACGTCGTGATTTGTGCATTGCTCGTGCCTTGCCGAAAGATTTAATACTTTATGATTTTTATTTTTATATATTGTTTTTTAATTGATTCACACAAACACCCATCCATCCGCCCGTTCCCCCCGGACCCGGTCCCGCATTGTCAACTTTTAGGACCCATTGTGGCCTCGTGAGTCCAACGAATTTGCCCACCCCTTAGGCCCGGCTTCTCTCTCTCTCTCTGCCTCCACTGCCTCTGTGCCCGTGTACCGGCTAGGACCCGCCACAGACCTCTGCCTGTAGCTGCAGCTGAGTGGACTTGGGCTATGTGGGCAGACGCGACATTATGAAGGCCAGGAACGGCTCACGGAGGTGTTGGGTAAGCAGCAACAGGGCCACCAAGCCGGGGCCGACTTTGTCTCTCCCCCAGTGCTAGCGATGTGCACTGCAGCACCACCAACACCAGTACACTACTACTACACTAATACTACTACACCACTAATACTACTACTACTACACCACCACTACACCACCACTAATACTACTACTACACCACTACACCACCACCACTACTACTACTACACCACCACTACACCACCACTACTACTACTACACCACTAATACTACTACTACACCACTAATACTACTACTACTACTACACCACTAACACTACTACTACTACACTAATACTACTACTACTACACCACTAATACTACTACTACTACACCACTAATACTACTACTACAGCACTAATACTACTACTACACTAATACTACTACTACACCACTAATACTACTACTACACCACTAATACTACTACTACACCACTAATACTACTACTACACCACTAATACTACTACTACAGCACTAATACTACTACTACACTAATACTACTACTACAGCACTAATACTACTACTACTACACTAATACTACTACTACACCACTAATACTACTACTACACCACTAACACTACTACTACACCACTAACACTACTACTACACCACTAACACTACTACTACTACACTAATACTACTATTACTACACTAATACTACTACTACACTAATACTACTACTACACAACCACTAACACTACTACACCACTAATACTACTACTACACCACTAATACTACTACTACTACACTAATACTACTACTGCACCACCACTACACCACCACTACACCACCACCACTACAACACCACCACCACTACACCACTAATACTACTACACCACTAATACTACTACTACTACTACACCACTAATACTACTACTACACCACCAAAACTACTACTACTACACCACCACTACACAACCACTACACCACCACCACTACTACTACACCACTAATACTACTACACCACTAACACTACTACTACACCACTAATACTACTACTACACCACTAATACTACTACTACTACACCACTAATACTACTACTACACCACTAATACTACTACTACTACACCACTAACACTACTACTACTACACCACTAATACTACTACTACACCACCAACACTACTACTACTACACCACCACTACACCACCACTACACCACCACCACTACTACCACTACACCACCACTACACCACCACTACACCACCACCACTACTACTAATACACCACTACACCACAACCACTACTACTACTACACCACTAATACTACACCACTACACCACCACTACTACTACACCACCACTACTACTACTACACCACCACCACTACACCACCACCACCACTACACCACCACCACTACTACACCACCACTACACCACCACTACTACTACTACTACTACACCACTAATACTACTACTACACCACTACTACTACTACACCACCATTACACCATCACTACACCACCTCCACTACTACACCACCACTACACCACTACTACACCACCAACACTACTACACTACTACTACACCACCACTACTACTACTACACCACTAATACTACTACACCACTACTACTACTACACCACTACTACACCACCACCACCACTACACCACCATTACTACTACTGCTACACCACCACCACCACTACACCACTACTACTACACCACTACACCACTACTACACCACCACTACACCACCAACACTACTACCACCACTACACCACCACTACACCACCACCACTACACCACCACCACCACACCACCACTACACCACCAAAACTACACCACCACCACTACACCACCACCACTACTACCACTACACCACCACACCACACCTACACCACCAAAACTACACCACCACCGCTACACCACCACCACAACTACACCACAACTACTACACCACCACAATTACACCACCACCACCACCACTACCCCACCACTACTACACCACCACCACTACACCACCACCACTACTACACCACCACCACTACACCAGGTAGCTCGTTTGAGGCTGAGTCGACCTAGGGGAGGCCCAGGACCGGTTCAGATAATCGTCCCAACACAAAGACACACACACACACATAGACACACAACAACAACCGCCATTCGCCACTAAGTGGCGGTGACGTCACCACGACGCTTGTGCCAGGCTATGTGCACCCTGAGGCCACGTGAAGTGTCGAACGCCCGCTGGCAGGAGGTCACGGGGCAGACCCAGCAGGTGCCACGGGTCGACTGACTGAGATGACTGGCTGATGCACCACCTGTACCCTCTACTGTGCCAACCTGCTGTGCTTTAGCCACCCGGCGCTCCGCTCGTTGTTGTGAGCGTCGCTCCTCCGCCCTCCGTTGTTGTTGGAGGGCGACTGCCTCCAACTGCCCAGTAGCGTCCTTCACGAGCCTCCTCCACAGAGGCCGATCTTGACACCGCTGGCACCGGTCATCGGCGACAGACCAGGTAGCTTCCACACAGCGTTACGCAACCGATGAAAAGATATTGCCGCTCGACTGATTCAGAGTGAGACCTCTGCTGTTAAACTGGAGCCAGTCATAAGCACACTGCCCAGGTATGGGAAACTCTCCACTCTCTCCACAACTGCCCCATCACCAATTGGGAGTTGTGGGGGTGGAGTGTCCGATGGTACAAAATACCCAGGCAGGTGCTTAGTTTTGGTGGGGCTGATGGTAAGGCCCCACCTCTTAGTGGCACGCTCCAGTCTCAGCAGCAGCGCCTCCAACTCCTCCGCTGAGTGAGCAGCTATTACCAAATCATCAGCATACATAACGTGGTTGAGCAATAGGGAGCCATCCCTTGACCGCACCCAGGCATCGATTAGCCTCCCATTGTATCTGTACCATATGGAGATTCTCCCGGTACAGCTATTGAAGGCTTCACAAAATACGTGGTCAAAATAGATGTTAAATAGTGTGGGAGCCAGAGGACATCCCTGTCGCACCCCAAGGTGTACAGGGAATGGCTCTGACTCCCGGCCACGTAGTTTTACCCGGGCCCGTTCACCATCATGAAGGTCCTTAATGATCGTGAGCAGAGGGTCAAGTACTCCAAAAGCACGAAGAACGACCCAGAGCCCAGGCCTACTGATGGTATCATAGGCCTTAGCAGAGATGTAGGTCTTGTTGGAATTCCCTACATCTCTACTGTAGCAAGCCTCTCCTAAGCGTGCCTGGCAAGGCGGTGTTGAATAATCCTTGCCAGGACCTTTCCCGGCACACTGAGGAGTGAGATGCCCCTGTAGGTGTTACAATCTGTGCGGTCCCCCTTCTTAAAGAGGGAGATCACCAGGGCATCCTTCCAATCATGCGGAACCCATCCAGCGGTCCAGACTGTTGTTATGATGTCATATAGGGCAGTCTGTGCACAAACGCCAACCTCCCTCAGCATTTCGTTTGGGAGATCATCTCTGCCCGGTGCCTTACCTGGTCTCAGGCTCTGGATCGCCTTCAGTACTTCCTCAACAGATGGCACCTCAGCCAGCCACTCACAGGGGGTGACTTCTTCCAATATTTGAGGCACCACAGCCTCAGCAGGGTCATCCTCACTTTGTGCCACGATGTTTTCCTGGCTGAGGGATTTTCCCTCCCCCAGGACCTCACAGAAATGCTCAGCAAATCTGCAAACCTGTTCCTGGGGGTCGGAGATTGGATCACTGTTTTTTCCCCTAATGATGGTAATAGGTGTGGCGCTGCAGGTTACTTTTTTGATGGAATTAAAGAGCGATTTGTGATCGCGGGCCACTGAGGCAGACTCCATCTCCTCAGCAACCCGCGACCACCACCTATACTTGCAGCGCCTCACGGCTCTCCGAACCTCCGAGCGAAGGCTGCGGTAAGCCTCCTCATTCTCCGACGTGGGATGCTGTAGCCGATGAGAGTGGGCCTGTCGCTTTTTCTCAGCCAGCTTGAACACCTCCTCTGTCAGCCAGGGTCTCTGGGGAGGTCTGAACCGCGTACCCAAAACATCCATTGCAGCCGCATGAGTCACAGTCCTAAACCTCGCCCATTTCCCCCGACATCAGGAGGAGTGGGGGACGATGCCAACCCCATCCGCAAGTGATGATGAAATTCTCGCTTGCAACTTTCGTCAGCTAGCTGAGACCAGGCCACCTTAGGTTTGAATGGGGTTCTGTCTGTACACCCACCACCGGAGTGGAGGAATGGCAGGCGCATCTTACAGATGACAAGTCGATAGTCAGTGGGCAGATCAGCTCCACGGTAGGTCCTGGTGTCAAGGACATGGGCACACATTCGCTGGTCCGTCACTATGTAGTCCAGCAGATGGTCTTGCCTGAACCCGGCGTGCATCCATGATGTTGTGTGGATGCGCCGATGCCAGAACAGAGTGTTGGTAATTATAAGCCTATGGGCTGCATAAAAATCTAGCAGCCTCCTGCCGTTGTCATTGAGCTGATTTGGCCCATGCTTCCAATAACTCCAGACCAGGTGCCAGCATCATGACCAACTCGGGCATTAAAGTCACCCAACATGATGACTCTATCCCGAGGGGCCACTTTAGCCAGCACCTGTGACAGGAGGTCATAGAAGGCATATGACTCATCGGCCTTGCCTGATTCCTTACACAGATGTTCGTCTTCAGTGGGGGCATAAGTAACCACGACCACCACTCCTTACCTCAGGTTGATGGGAAGGCGAGCCCAAAGTAGCCTGGGGATTACAGCTTCCCACACCTCACCGCCACGCTCCCACGCCCCCTTCATTATTTTGTTCAAAAGAAGACCCACACCCTGTTGTTTGGCAGTCTGCTGCCCCGAGTAGAGGACTGTCCACCCCTCATGGTGGCAGGAGCCAGAGCCGGTCCACCGGACCTCCTGAATGCCGCATAGATCCAGGCGGTACCGGTCCAGCTCCCGACAGAGGAGTGGCAGCCTCTCCTCCGCAGTGAGCGTTCGAACATTCCACGTGGCCACACGAAGCGGCTTTTTGATGTTTCTGGAGGAGCCCCGAGGGTAGAGATTCAATCTCCTGGCTCCGCCAATTGGGGTTTGGCCAGGAGACGTCATAGACGCCTGTCCCCTCGGGGCCTCCTGCACAAGCGTATTAGTTAGATATTTTATACGTGGTTTAGTGGTAATTTATTGAAGGTGGTGGTAGTTACCAGCCCCTCGCACCCGTCCAGACTCACACACACACATAGACACACACACACATAGACACACACACGCACAGATATACAGACCCACACACATATATACACATAAACAACAACACAACAACCGCCATTCGCCAATAAGTGGCGGTGACGTCACCACGACGCTTGTGCCAGGCCATGTGCACCTTGAGGCCACGTGAAGTGTCGAACGCCCGCTGGCAGGAGGTCACGGGGCAGACCCAGGTGCCACGGGTCGACTGACTAAGATGACTGAGATGACTGGCTGATGCACCACCTGTGCCCCCTACTGTGCCAATCTGCTGTGCTTTAGCCACCCGGCGCTCCGCTCGTTGTTGTGAGCGTCGCTCCTCCGCCCTCCGTTGCTGTTGGAGGGCGAATGCCTCCAACTGCCCAGTAGCATCCTTCACGAGCCTCCTCCACAGAGGCTGATCTTGACACCGCTGGTACCGGTCATCGGCAAGTCCACTCAGCTCCACGTCCTCCTGTACCACGTCACTCCATCTCTTTTCTAGCCCGTGCCGCGCCCGTTTAGCCCCCTCTATCCGGCCGAACAAAAGCTGTTTCGGCATGCGGTGGCTGGGCATGCGGGCTACATGACCCAGCCATCGCAGCCTTGCCTGCCGGAGGAGCTCACCGATGGGACCCTGCCCAGATCTTTCAAGGATTTGTGAGTTCCTCACACAATCCAGTCTGGTTAAACCCAGGATGGATCGTAGGCAGGCCAGCCTAAATGTTTCTAACCGGCGAGGATGTTCCATTAGGGGGGTCCACGTTAACACACACACAGACACACACACAGACACAAAGATCCCCCGTATAGCCAAAACAGACTGTAGGGGCAAGTGCTGTTAGCGAGCACCTATGAAGGCCGGAAACGGCACACGAGGGGGTGGGTGGCCAGCACCACGCCCGACCGCCTTTGTCTCCCCTGTGGCGATGTTTACACACCGCACCAGGTACTCATTTGAGGCTGAGTCGACGTAGGGGAGGCCCAGGACCGGTTCAGATAATCGTCACTGGTGTTGGCCGTGAGGGGGAATCGAACCCGGGTAGCCAGGTTCATAGCGCAGCGTAGCGCTAACCACTGCACCACCACTCCCCACACACAGACACACACACAGTGCGCTAACCACTGCACCACCACTCCCCACTCACACACACAGTGCGCTAACCACTGCACCACCACTCCCCACACACAGACACACACACAGTGCGAGAACCACTGCACCACCACTCCCCACTCACACACACAGTGCGCTAACCACTGCACCACCACTCCCCACACACACACACAGTGCGCTAACCACTGCACCACCACTCCCCACACTCACACACAGTGCGCTAACCACTGCACCACCACTCCCCACACACACACACAGTGCGCTAACCACTGCACCACCACTCCCCACACACAGACACACACACAGTGCGCTAACCACTGCACCACCACTCCCCACACACACACACAGTGCGCTAACCACTGCACCACCACTCCCCACTCACACACACAGTGCGCTAACCACTGCACCATCACTCCCCACACACACACAGTGCGCTAACCACTGCACCACCACTCCCCACTCACACACACAGTGCGCTAACCACTGCACCACCACTCCCCACTCACACACACACACAGTGCGCTAACTACTGCACCACCACTCCCCACACACACACACACAGTGCGCTAACCACTGCACCACCACTCCCCCCCACTCACACACACAGTGCGCTAACCACTGCACCACCGCTCCCCACTCACACACACAGAGCGCTAACCACTGCACCACCACTCCACACACTCACACATACAGTGCGCTAACCACTGCACCACCACTCCCCACACACACACACAGTGCGCTAACCACTGCACCACCACTCCCCACATACACACAGTGCGCTATCCACTGCACCACCACTCCCCACACACACACACACAGTGCGCTAACCACTGCACCACCACTCCCCACACTCACTCACACACACACGGTGCGCTAACCACTGCACCACCACTCCCCACTCACACACAGTGCGCTAACCACTGCACCACCACTCCACACACACAGTGCGCTAACCACTGCACCACCACTCCCCACACACACACAGTGCGCTAACCACTGCACCACCACTCCCCACACGTACGCAGGCAGTTTCAACGTCGCTTCAACGTCGCTTCAACGTCGCAGGTGCGGTATTGTCGACTCTTCCGCCACGCTATAAAATAAATAAGTATATATGTACACGTTTGTGTGTGTATATGTAATACAAGCAAATAATGCGGTAGTTGTATTGTACTTTATACGCGTCTTACTTTATACGCAACTCAATCTTTGGTTATTCTGTAAAGTCACGTAGAAATACATTATGTTAAATAATAACGGAGTATGACGTTTCGGTTGCTACACCGGCGAAAACGTCATCAGGCAGAACTACGTTTTGAGAGAGAGACACAGAGACACGGAGACACACAGAGAGACACACAGAGAGACACACAGAGAGACACACAGAGACACACACAGAGAGACACAGACACACACACACAGAGACACACACACAGACACACACACACAGACACACACACACAGACACACACACACAGACACACACACACAGACACACAGACACACACACAGACACAGACACACAGACACACACACAGACACAGACACACACAGTCATCTACACACACACACACAGACACACAGACACACACACACAGACACACACACAGAGACACGCAGAGACACACACACACAAAGAGACACATAGACAGATACACACACACAGACACAGTGACATACACACACAGTGACACACAGACACACACAGACACACACACACAGACACACACAGACACAGACACACACAGACACACACAGACACACACACACAGACACACACAGACACACACAGACACGCAGACACACACACACAAAGAGACACACACACAGACACAGTGACATACACACACAGTGACACACACAGACACACACAGACACATACAGACACACACACACACAGACACACACACAGACACACACACAGACACACACAGACACACAGACACACACAGACACATACTGTAGACCAAAGATACAAAGATCCCCCATATAGCCTTAACAGACTGTAGGGGCAAGTGCTGTTAGCGAGCACCTATGAAGGCCGGAACGGTACACGAGGGGGTGGGTGGCCAGCACCACGCCCGACCGCCTTTGTCTCCCTAGTGGCGATGTTTACACACCGCACCAGGTACTCATTTCAGGCGGAGTCGACCTAGGAGAGGCCCGGGACCGGTTCAGATAATCGTCACTGGTGTTGGCCGTGAGCGGGAATCGAACCCGGGTCGCCAGGTTCATAGCGCAGCGTAGCGCTAACCGCTACACTATCGCTCACAGACACGCACAAAGACACACACACAGAGACGCACAGAAAGAGACACAGAGAGAGACGCACACACAGAGACATACACAGATACAAAACAGAGACACATAGACACACACAGAGACACGCACACAGACACACACACAGAGACACACAGATACACACACAGAGACACATAGACACACACAGAGACACGCACACAGACACGCACACACAGACACATAGACACACAGAGACACGCACACAGACACACACACAGAGAAACACATAGACACACTCTCTGTGTGTCTCTATGAGTGTGAGTCTCTGTGGGTCTCTATGAGTGTGGGTCTCTGTGGGTCTGTATGGGTCTCTAGGAGTGTGGGTCTCTTTGAGTGTGGGTCTCTGTGGGTCTCTGTGAGTCTCTGTGGGTCTCTGTGAGTCTCTGTGGGTCTCTGTGAGTCTCTGTGGGTCTCTGTGAGTGTGGGTCTCTGTGAGTCTCTGTGAGTGTATCTGTGGGTCTCTATGAGTGTGGGTCTCTGTGGGTCTCTATGAGTGTGAGTCTCTATGAGTGTGAGTCTCTATGAGTCTCTGTGAGTGTGAGTCTCTGTGGGTCTCTATGAGTGTGGGTCTCTATGAGTGTGGGTCTCTATGAGTGTGGGTCTCTATGAGTCTCTGTGAGTGTGAGTATCTGTGGGTCTCTATGAGTGTGGGTCTCTATGAGTGTGGGTGTCTGTGGGTCTCTATGAGTGTGAGTCTCTGTGGGTCTCTGTGAGTGTGGGTCTCTATGAGTGTGGGTCTCTGTGGGTCTCTGTGAGTCTCTGTGGGTCTCTATGAGTGTGGGTCTCTATGAGTGTGGGTGTCTGTGGGTCTCTGTGAGTGTGGGTCTCTGTGGGTCTCTATGAGTGTGGGTCTCTGTGGGTCTCTATGAGTGTGGGTCTCTATGAGTCTCTGTGAGTCTCTGTGAGTGTGGGTCTCTGTGAGTGTGGGTCTCTGTGAGTGTGGGTCTCTGTGGGTCTCTGTGAGTGTGGGTCTCTGTGAGTGTGGGTCTCTGTGAGTGTGGGTCTCTGTGAGTGTGGGTCTCTGTGAGTGTGGGTCTCTGTGGGTCTCTGTGAGTGTGGGTCTCTATGAGTGTGGGTCTCTGTGGGTCTCTATGAGTGTGGGTCTCTGTGAGTCTCTGTGAGTCTCTCTTCCCCATCCACCCTCTCCCCTCTCTCCCTCTCCCCGTGTCTCTCTCCTCCATCTCTCCCCATCTCTCCCCCCTCCCTCTCTCTCCCCAGCTCTCGCCTCTCTACCCCACCTCTCTCCCCGTGTCTCTCTACCCCCCTCTCCCCCCCCCTCTCTCCCCCTCTCCCCCCCCTCTCCCCCCTCTCTTTCTCCCCCCCCCTCTCCTCTCTCTCCCCCCCTCTCTCCCCCTCTCCCCCCCCTCTCCCCATCTCTCCCCCCTCTCTCCCTCTCTCTCTACCCCCCTCTCTCTCCCCCATCTCTCCCCCCCTCTCTCTCCCCCCCCCCTCTCCCCCCCCCCTCTCCCCCCCTCTCCCCCCTCTCCCCCCCCCCTCTCCCCCCCTCTCCCCCCTCTCTCCCCCATCTCTCCCCCCTCTCTCTCCCCATCTCCCCCCCCTCTCTCCCTCTCTCCCCCTCTCCCCCCTCTCCCCCCCCTCTCCCCCTCTCCCCCCCCTCTCCCCCCATCTCTCTCTCCCCCCCTCTCCCCCCTCTCCCCCCCCCTCTCCCCCTCTCCCCCCTCTCTCCCCCTCTCCCCCCTCTCTCCCCCTCTCCCCCCCTCTCTCTCCCTCTCTCTCCCTCTCTCCCCCCTCTCTCCCCCCTCTCTCTCCCCCCTCTCCCCCCTCCCCCCCCTCTCCCCCCTCTCCCCCCTCTCTCTCCCCCTCTCCCCCCCCCTCTCTCTCTCCCCCTCTCTCCCCTCTCTCTCTCCCACCCCCCAGTGTGCGCGTCTATCAGCGCCGTAGCTGGCGAGTTATCACCGCCCGGGTTAGACTCCTCAGATCGACGGCGGAGTCGAATCAGGAATTAAGTCGAAGCAACATCGTCAACATCGTCAACAACATCATCATCATCATCAGCTGCTGCTGCTACTGCTGCGTCAAACATCAACAACATCATCAGCAGCGGGGTGAGTGAATCTGTTTCAGTGATTTTTGCTGCTGCTGCTGCTGTTTGTCTGTGTCTGTGTGCCAAAGACGAAAAATTCTACCGACACACACACACGGACACACACAGAGACACACACACAGACATACAGAGACACACACACAGAGACACACACACACACACAGAGACATACAGAGACACACACACACAGAGACACACACACACGGACACACACACACAGACAGACAGATATATATATATATACACAGACATACAGAGACACACACACACAGAAACACACACACGGACACACACAGAGACACACACACACAGAGACACACAGAGACACACACACAGTCACACACACACACAGACAGACAGATATATACACACACACACGGACACACAGAGACACACACAGTCAGCCAGATATACACACACACACACAGACACACACAAAGACACACACACACAGACACACACACAGACACACACACACAGACACACAAACACAGACACACACAGACGAACGCACACACAGACACACAGAGACACACACGGACACACAAACACACACACACGCAGACACAAACACACACAGATACACACAGATACACACACAGAGACACACAGACACACACAAAGATCCCCCGTATAGCCTTAACAGACTGTAGGGGCAAGTGCTGTTAGCGAGCACCTTTGAAGGCCGGCACGGTACACGAGGGGGTGGGTGGCCAGCACCACTACACCACCACTACGAATACTCACCCACTCACTCACTCACCCAATACTCACCCACTCACTCACTCACCCAATACTCACTCACACACTCACCCACCCACTCACTCACCCACCCACTCACCCACTCACCCACTCACTCACACACTCACTCACCCACTCACTCACTCACCCATTCACTCACTCACACACTCACCCACCCACTCATTCACTCACACACTCACCCACTCACTCACCCACTCACTCACTCACTCACCCACTCACTCACCCACTCACACACTCACTCACACACTCACCCACTCACCCATTCACTCACTCACACACTCACCCACCCACTCATTCACTCACACACTCACCCACTCACTCACCCACTCACTCACTCACACACTCACCCACCCACTCACTCACCCACACACTCACCCACTCACACACTCACCCACTCACACACTCACCCACTCACTCACTCACCCACTCACCCACTCACACACTCACTCACTCACACACTCACTCACCCACTCACCCATTCACTCATACACTCACTCACCCACTCACTCACTCACCCACTCACTCATACACTCACCAACTCACCCACAGTAGGGGCAGTGCTCTGATTTTATTTGAGGCTGAGTCGACCTAGGTGGCGGCCAGGCCACGTGTCTCAGACGGCGATGGAAGTGCCGTGCGCTAACCACTGCGCCACCGCTCCCCACACTCACTCACTCACTCACACAAAAACAAAGATCCCCCGTGTAGCCTTAACAGAGTTTTGGGGCAAGTGCTGTTAGCGAGCACCTATGAAGGGCGGAACGGCACACGAGGGGGTGGGTGGCCAGCACCACGCCCGACCGCCTTTGTCTCCCTAGTGGCAATCTTTACTACACACCGCACCAGGTACTTATTTGAGGCTGAGTCGACCTAGGGGAGGTCCGGGACCGGTTCAGATAATCGTCACTGGTGTTGGCCGTGAGCGGGAATCGAACCCGGGTCGCCAGGTTCATAGCACAGCGTAGCGCTAACCGCTACACTACCGCTCCCCACACACACATACACACACGCACAGACACACACACAGACACACACACACAGACATACACACAGACACACACACAGACACACACACAGACACACACACAGACACAGACACACACAGACACAGACACACACACACACTGATACACATACACAGACACACACACAGACACATACACACAGACACACACACAGACACACACACAGACACACACACAGACACACACACAGACACAGACACACACAGACACAGACACACACACACACACTGATACACATACACAGACACACACACAGACACACACACACAGACACACACATACACATATAAACACACTCACACACACATACTCACACACTCACACACACACTCACACACACGTGTTCACACACAATCACACATATACACACATATACACACACACATATACACATTTATATTCATACAGAGACACATACAAATATATACACACATATATACAAATATATACACATTAACACACACGCAAATTTATATACACATAGAAAAAACACACACATATACCTTAACACACACACACACAGACACACACACAGACACATAGATACAAAGACAAAGATCCCCCATATAGCCTGTAACAGACTGTAGGGGCAAGTGCTGTTAGCGAGCACCTATGAAGGCCGGAACGGTACACGAGGGGGTGGGTGGCCAGCACCACGCCCGACCGCCTTTGTCTCCCCAGTGGCGATGTTTACTACACACCGCACCAGGTACTCATTTGAGGCTGAGTCGACCTAGGGGAGGCCCGGGACCGGTTCAGATAATCGTCACTGGTGTTGGCCGTGAGCGGGAATCGAACCCGGGTCGCCAGGTTCATAGCGCAGCGTAGCGCTAACCACTACACTACCGCTCCCCACACACAGACACACACACAGACACACACACAGTCACACACACAGTGAAACACACACAGTGACACACGCAAATATATACACAAATATACATACACACATATACACACACGTATACACACACACATACAAATATATACACACGCAAATATATACACAAATATACATACGCACACAAACACAAACGTATACACACACATACAAATATATACACACCTACAATATATACACAAATATACATACACACATATACATACGTACACACACACACACAAATATATACACACGCAAATATATACACAAATATACATACACAGATATACTAATTTATACACATTATTACAGACACATATACATATATACACACATACACACGCACACATATACACAAATATACAAATAAATACACACACATATATACACATCTATACACAAATATACACACATATACACACATATACACATGAACACACATATACACACACATATACAAATAAATACACACATATATACACATCTATACACAAATATACACACGCATATACACACACATATACACATAACACACATATACACACACAGACACAAATAAATACACACATACACACAAATATACACACACACACATACACAAATAAATACACACACACATACACACGAGTGTCTGAACGATTTGGTGAAAATATCTCCATTAGCGAGTTCACCGACGGTATTATTGCGATAACGATTTTATTTTTAAAAAAAAATTTTGTTTAAAGTCAACATTCCGTTCAATATTGAGCGTGTAACCGATTTTTTTATTTTTTTTTTAAAACGCGTGATCAAAATATGGATCGATACCATGTACTTTTTTTCTAACGCAACGATTGGAACTCAAACGATGGCACGAACGTCCATGTATTTGTTAAAATGTTCGCATTGAAATGGAGCCATCGATCGTCCGAGGCTAAATGACGTCGTGATGATATTTATATATATATATTTTAAAAAAATCTCTAAACAATTGCAATAAGAAGGGAATAGGACCTTTCAAATATCAAAAATAAAATAAAAACGCATTGTACCAAAATTGGCAGATTTAAAATTTGATGTGAGATCGATTTCAAATCGATTCATCGGTCAGCCCGAATAAAAACGCACGTTTTTAGTTTACATATATATACACACGCGCGTACATATATACGTACACACACACACACGTTCAAAGACACACACGTGCTGACACACACACACATATACATACATACTAGGGGATAATTATTTTAAATATATGTTTGCTAAGATAATATAGTTTATATATTATAATATCACTCGAAATGTATAATGCGATGTCGGTGTACATTAGTACGGATGTGTGTATGCAAAAATACAGACAAAGATCCCCCCGTGTAGCTTGTAACAGACTGTTGGGGCAAGTGCTGTAGAGACACACACACTGTGCGCTAACCACTGCACCACCACTCCCCACTCACACACACACACAGTGCGCTAACCACTGCACCACCACTCCACACACTCACACACACACACAGTGCGCTAACCACTGCACCACCACTCCCCACTCACACACACAGTGCGCTAACCACTGCACCACCACTCCCCACTCACACACACACAGTGCGCTAACCACTGCACCACCACTCCACACACTCACACAGTGCGCTAACCACTGCACCACCACTCCACACACACAGTGCGCTAACCACTGCACCACCACTCCCCACACACTCACACACAGTGCGCTAACCACTGCACCACCACTCCGAACACACACACACAGTGCGCTAACCACTGCACCACCGCTCCCCACTCACACACAGTGCGCTAACCACTGCACCACCACTCCCGACTTACACACACACAGTGCGCTAACCACTGCACCACCACTCCCCCGCACACACACAGTGCGCTAACCACTGCACCACCACTCCACACACTCACACACAGTGCGCTAACCAATGCACCACCACTCCCCACACTCACACACAGTGCGCTAACCACTGCACCACCACTCCCCACTCACACACACACAGTGCGCTAACCACTGCACCACCACTCACACACAGTGCGCTAACCACTGCACCACCACTCCACACACTCACACACAGTGCGCTAACCACTGCACCACCACTCCCCACTCACACACACAAAGTGCGCTAACCACTGCACCACCACTCCCCACTCACACACACAGTGCGCTAACCACTGCACCACCACTCCCCACACACACACACACAGTGCGCTAACCACTACACCACCACTCCCCACACACACACACAGTGCGCTAACCACTGCACCACCACTCCCCACTCACACACAGTGCGCTAACCACTGCACCACCACTCCCCACACTCACAAACAGTGCGCTAAGCACTGCACCACCACTCCCCACTCACTCACACACAGTGCGCTAACCACTGCACCACCACTCCCCACACACACACACACAGTGCGCTAACCACTGCACCACCACTCCCCACACACACACAGTGCGCTAACCACTGCACCACCACTCCCTACTCACAAACACAGTGCGCTAACCACTGCACCACCACTCCCCACACTCACACACAGTGCGCTAACCACTGCACCACCACTCCCCACTCACACACACACAGTGCGCTAACCACTGCACCACCACTCCCCACACACACACAGTGCGCTAACCACTGCACCACCACTCTCCACACACACACACACAGTGCGCTAACCACTGCACCACCACTCCCCACTCACACACACACACAGTGCGCTAACCACTGCACCACCACTCCCCACTCACACACACAAATTGCGCTAACCACTGCACCACCACTCCACACACACAGTGCGCTAACCACTGCACCACCACTCCCCACACTCGCACCCAGTGCGCTAACCACTGCACCACCACTCCCCACTCACACACACAGTGCGCTAACCAATGCACCACCACTCCCACTCACACACACACAGTGCGCTAACCATTGCACCACCACTCCACACTCACACACACAGTGCGCTAACCACTGCACCACCACTCCCCACTCACACACTGCGCTAACCACTGCACCACCGCTCCCCACACACACAGTGCGCTAACCACTGCACCACTACTCCCCACACTCACACACTGCGCTAACCACTGCACCACCACTCCCCACACTCACACACAGTGCGCTAACCACTGCACCACCACTCCCCACTCACACACACACAGTGCGCTAACCACTGCACCACCACTCCCCACACTCACACACTGCGCTAACCACTGCACCACCACTCCCCACACTCACACACAGTGCGCTAACCACTGCACCACCACTCCCCACTCAAACACACAGTGCGCTAACCACTGCACCACCACTCCACACACACTCACACACAGTGCGCTAACCACTGCACCACCACTCCCCACACTCACACACACACAGTGCGCTAACCACTGCACCACCACTCCACACACACAGTGCGCTAACCACTGCACCACCACTCCACACACACAGTGCGCTAACCACTGCACCACCACTCCCCACTCACACACACAGAGTGCGCTAATCACTGCACCACCACTCCCCACACTCAGTGCGCTAACCACTGCACCACCACTCCCCACACACACACACAGTGCGCTAACCACTGCACCACCGCTCCCCACTCACAAACACACACAGTGCGCTAACCACTGCACCACCACTCCCCACACTCAGACACACAGTGCGCTAATCACTGCACCACCACTCCCCACACTCAGACACCTGTACACACATATACACACATACTAATTCTGTAATAAGTAATAATATATAAATACTATTGTAATTAATGTTGCAACGATAGATATATACCTAGTAGATAATGTGTCCCACCGTGTAGCCTGTAACAAACTGTAGGGGCAAGTGCTGTAGACTCACAACAACAACAACCGCCATTCGCCACTAAGTGGCGGTGACGTCACCACGACGCTTGTACCAGGCTATGTGCACCTTGAGGCCACGTTGAAGTGTCGAACGCCCGCTGGCAGGAGGTCACGGGGCAGACCCAGCAGGTGCCACGGGTCGATTTACTAAGATGACTGAGATGACCGGCTGATGCACCACCTGTGCCCCCTACTGTGCCAATCCGCTGTGCTTTAGCCACCCGGCGCTCCGCTCGTTGTTGTGAGCGTCGCTCCTCCGCCCTCCATTGTTGTTGGAGGGCGACTGCCTCCAACTGCCCAGTAGCATCCTTCACGAGCCTCCTCCACAGAGGCCGATCTTGACACCGCTGGTACCAGTCATCGGCAAGTCCACTCAGCTCCACGTCCTCCTGTACCACATCACTCCATCTCTTCTCTAGCCCGTGCCGCACCCGTTTAGCCCCCTCGATCCGGCCGAACAAAAGCTGTTTCGGCATGCGGTGGCTGGGCATGCGGGCTACATGACCCGGCCATCGCAGCCTTGCCCGCCGGAGGAGCTCACCGATGGGACCTTGCCCAGATCTTTCAAGGATTTGTGAGCTCCTCACACAATCCAGTCTGGTTAAACCCAGGATGGATCGTAGGCAGGCCAGCCTAAATGTTTCTAACCGGCGAAGATGTTCCATTAGGGGGGTCCACGTTTCGCAAGCGTAGAGAAGGGAGGGAATGACCGTGGCCGAGAAGACCTGAAGCTTAGTGCGGAGCGACAGACCAGGTAGCTTCCACACAGCGTTTCGCAACTGATGAAAAGATATTGCCACTCGACTGATTCAGAGTGAGACCCCTGCTGTTAAACTGGAGCCGTTCATAAGCACACTGCCCAGTTTTGGGAAACTCTCCACTTTCTCCACAACTGCCCCATCACCGATTGGGAGTTGTGGGGGTGGAGTGTCCGATGGTACAAAATACCCAAGCAGGTGCTTAGTTTTGGTGGGGCTCATGGTAAGGCCCCATCTCTTCGTGGCACGCTCCAGTCTCAGCAGCAGCGTCTCCAACTCTTCCTCTGAATGAGCAGCTGTTACCAAATCATCGGCATACATAACGTGGTTGAGTAATAGGGAGCCATCTCTTGACCGCACCCGGGCATCGATCAGCCTGCCATTATATCTGTACCAAATGGAGATTCCTCCGGTATAGCTATTGAAGGCTTCACGAACTACGTGGTCAAAATAGATGTTAAATAATGTGGGAGCCAGAGGACATCCCTGTCGCACCCCAAGGTGTACAGGGAATGGCTCTGACTCCCGGCCACGTAGTTTTACCCGGGCCGCTCACCATCACGAAGGTCCTTAATGATCGTGAGCAGAGGGTCAGGTACTCCAAAAGCACGAAGAATGACCCAGAGCCCAGGCCTACTGATGGTATCATAGGCCTTGACCAGGTCAATAAAGCAGAGATGTAGGTCTTGTTGGAATTCCCTACACCTCTGCTGTAGCAGACGGACAGAAAATATGGCATCTGTGCAAGATCGCCCTTTCATAAAACCGCATTGGGGCTCCGCAAGCCTCTCCTCAGCGTGCCTGGCAAGGCGATGTTGAATAATCCTTGCCAGGATCTTTCCCGGCACACTGAGGAGTGAGATGCCCCTGTAGTTGTTACAGTCTGTGCGGTCCCCCTTCTTAAAAAGGGGGACCACCAGGGCATCCTTCCACTCCTGTCTCTGTGTGTGTGTGAGCTGTAGACTCACACACACACACAGACACAGATCCCCCGTGTAGCCTGTGACAGGCTGTAGGGGCAAGTGCTGTAGACTCACACACACACAGACAAAGGTCCCCCGTGTAGCCTGTGACAGGCTGTAGGGGCAAGTGCTGTAGACTCACACACACACAGACAAAGGTCCCCCGTGTAGCCTGTGACAGGCTGTAGGGGCAAGTGCTGTAGACTCACACACACACAGACAAAGGTCCCCCGTGTAGCCTGTGACA
Organism: Petromyzon marinus; assembly: GCF_048934315.1. NCBI lineage: Eukaryota > Metazoa > Chordata > Hyperoartia > Petromyzontiformes > Petromyzontidae > Petromyzon > Petromyzon marinus. The sequence continues at coordinate 2,261,842 of NC_133743.1, forward strand.
GACTGTAGGGGCAAGTGCTGTAGACTCACACACACACAAAGCTCCCACTGGGAGCCTCTAGCAGGGCTGTAGCGGCAGGTGGAACGGATTGGCTGCTGCTGTGCCAGGCTAGGTGCACCAGCTGTACCCCCCCCCCCCTACTGTGCCAATTCGCTGTGTTTTATCCGCCCGGCGCTCCGCTCGTTGTTGTGAGCGTCGCTTCTCTGCCCTCCGCTGTTGTTGCTGGAGGGCGACTACCTCCAGCTGCCCGGTAGCCTCACGGTGCACCTAGCCTGGCACCAGCCCCAGTAGCCTCACTGTGCACCTAGCCTGGCACCAGCCCCAGTAGCCTCAAGGTGCACCTAGCCTGGCACCAGCCACAGTAGCAGCAGTAGCGTCCTTCACGAGCCTCCTCCTGCACAGAGGCCGATCTTGACCCCGCTGGTTCCGCTCATCGGCAAGTCCACTCAGCTCCACGTCCTCCTGTACCACATCACTCCATCTCTTCTCTAGCCCGTGTCACTCACCAACTCACTCACTCACTTATTCACCCACTCATTCACCCACTCACTCACTCACTCTACCACACATTCACCCACTCACCCACTCACCCACTCACTCACTCACACACTCACCCACTCATCCACTCACCCACACACTCACCCACTCACTCACTCACCCACCCACTCACTCACCCACTGTACCACACATTCACCCACTCACTCACTCACGCACGCACCCATCCACCTACTCACCAACTCACTCACTCATCACTCCACCTCTTCTCTAGCCCGTGTCACTCACCCACTCACTCACCCACTCACTCACTCACACACTCACTCACTCATCCACTCACCCACACACTCACTCACTCAATCACTCACCAACTCACCCACTCTACCACACATTCACCCACTCACTCACTCACCCACTCACCCACCCACCCACTCACCCACTCACTAACCCACTCACCCACTCAGCGCAGTGCTGAGTCTATCGTGCAGTGCTGAATATATGGTGCAGTGCTGAGTCTATGGTGCAGTGTTGAGTCTATGGTGCAGTGTTGAGTCTATGGTGCAGTGTTGAGTCTATGGTGCAGTGCTGAGTCTATGGTGCAGTGTTGAGTCTATGGTGCAGTGTTGAGTCTATGGTGCAGTGTTGAGTCTATGGTGCAGTGTTGAGTCTATGGTGCAGTGCTGAGTCTATGGTGCAGTGCTGAGTCTATGGTGCAGTGTTGAGTCGATTGGTGCCACGGTGGCTATGAGATGTTGACTACCTCGCCTGGTCTACAGGAGGTCGTGGGTCCTGCTGTATATGTGGAGTCTGCGTCTCTCTCCCCGTGGTGAGATGTTGACTACCTCGCCTGGTGTATAGGAGGTCGTGGGTTTCTGTAAGATGTTGACTACCTCGCCTGGTATACAGGAGGTCGTGGGTTTCTGTGAGATGTTGACTACCTCGCCTGGTATACAGGAGGTCGTGGGTCCTGCTGTATATGTGGAGTCTGCGTCTCTCTCCCCGTGGTGAGATGTTGACTACCTCGCCTGGTCTACATGAGGTCGTGGGTCCTGCTGTATATTTGGAGTCTGTGTCTCTCTCTCTCCCCGTCATGAGATGTTGACTAGCTCGCCTGGTCTACAGGAGGTGGTGGGTTCTTGAGATGTTGACTACCTCGCCTGGTATACAGGAGGTCGTGGGTCCTGCTGTATATTTGGAGTCTGTGTCTCTTTCTCTCTCTGTCAGTGTGGTGGTCACTGGGTGGATTTTGTCCTCCGGGTTTCACTTCTCCACGTGGAGAATCCACATCACCACTCTGCGTTCAGAGTGTTTGACCGCTGCTATGAATGTCCACACAGTGATGATGCTGCTGCTGATGATGATGATGATAAATCAGCCACTTCTTGGTTGAGAGGCTATCACGTGGTGATGTCCAGTAGGTCGCTTCTGATATAAACACAGTGGCTACAATTAACACCGCGAAGTTTTAGTGTGGGTCTCTGTGAGTGTGGGTCTCTGTGGGTCTCTGTGGGTCTCTATGAGTGTGGGTTTCTGTGGGTCTCTATTATTGTGGGTCTCTGTGGGTGTGGGTCTGTGTGGGTCTCTATGAGTGTTGGTCTCTGTGGGTCTCTATGAGTGTGGGTCTCTGTGGGTGTGGGTCTGTGTGGGTCTCTATGAGTGTGGGTCTCTATTGGGTCTCTATGAGTGTGAGTCTCTGTGGGTCTATGTGGGTCTCTATGAGTGTGAGTCTCTGTGGGTCTCTGTGGGTCTCTATGAGTGTGGGTCTCTGTGGGTCTCTGTGAGTGTGAGTCTCTGTGGGTCTGTATGGGTCTCTATGAGTGTGGGTCTCTGTAGGTCTCTTTGAGTGTGAGTCTCTGTGGGTCTCTATGAGTGTGGGCCTCTATGAGTGTGGGTCTCTGTGGGTCTCTGTGAGTGTGGGTCTCTATGAGTGTGGGTCTCTGTGGGTCTCTATGAGTGTGAGTCTCTGTGGGTCTCTATGAGTGTGAGTTTCTGTGGGTCTCTATGAGTGTGGGTCTCTATGAGTGTGAGTCTCTATGGGTCTCTGTGGGTCTCTATGAGTGTGAGTCTCTATGGGTCTCTGTGGGTCTCTATGAGTGTGGGTCTCTGCGGGTCTCTATGAGTGTGGGTCTCTGTGGGTCTCTGTGGGTCTGTATGGTCTATGATGTGAATCACGCAATCTCCGATGTGAATTATCGAACAGTCCATGATGTGAATGATCACAGCAGTCTATTACATATACACAGACAAAGCTCCCCCAGGTAGCCTCTAGCAGGGCTGTAGGGGCAAGTGCTGCTAGTAGCGAGTAGCACCACCTATGATACACACACAGACAAAGCTCCCCCAGGTAGCATCTAGCAGGACTGTAGGGGCAAGTGCTGCTAGTAGCGAGTAGCAGCAGCAGCGTCTAAGAAGGCTACCGGCACTGTGGCTACACACAGAGGGGGTGGCCACCAGCACCACCACCACTCCCGGCCGCCTTTGTCTCTCTCACAGTGCTGGCGATGTTCACTACACCACCACCACCACCACAACAACCACTACACCACCACCACTACTACACCACCACTACACAACCACTACACCACCACCACTACACCACTACACAACCACTACACCACCACCACTACACCACCACCACCACTACACCACCACCACCACTACACCACCACTACACCACCACCACCACTACACCACCACTACACCACCACCACCACTACACCACCACTACACAACCACTACACCACCACCACTACACCACCACCACTACACCACCACTACACCACCACCACCACTACACCACCACTACACCACCACTACACCACCACTACATCACCACTACCACTACACCACCACTACACCACCACTACATCACCACCACCACTACACCACCACCACTACACCACCACCACCACTACACCACCACCACTACACCACCACCACCACTACACCACCACTACACCACCACCACCACTACACCACCACTACACCACCACCACTACACCACCACCACTACACCACCACCACCACTACACCACCACTGCATCACCACTACACCACTACCACTACACCACCACCACTACACCACCACCACCACTACACCACCACCACTACACCACCACCACTACACCACCACTGCGTCACCACTACACCACCACCACTACACCACCACCACCACTACACCAGGTAGCTCGTTTGAGGCTGAGTCGACCTAGCGGAGGCCCAGGACCGGTACAGAGAATCGTCACTGAGTGGTGGTGGTCGTGAGCGGGAATCGAACTCGGGTCGCCAGGTTCGTAGCGCAGCGTAGCGCTAACCACTACACCCACCACTCCCCACTACACACAGACACACACACAGACACACACACAGACACAAAAAGATCCCCCATATAGCCTTAACAGACTGTAGGGACAAGTGCTGTTAGCGAGCACCTATGAAGGCCGGAACGGTACACGAGGGGGTGGGTGGCCAGCACCACGCCCGACCGCCTTTGTCTCCCCAGTGACGATGTTTACTACACACCGCACCAGGTACTCATTTGAGGCTGAGTCACACACGCAGACACACACACACATACACACAGACACACACACACAGACACACAGACACACACACACACAGACACACAGACACACACACAGACAGACACACAGACACACAGACACACACACAGACACACACACAGACACACAAACACACACAGACACAGACAGACACACACACACAGACACAACACACACATTAACTTAGACACTTAGGTGTATAACCGCCTGTGTATGTTTACAAAACGTATTAAATATCGTCCTAGCTGCCGTGTGTGTGTGTGAATGAGTGTGTGCGTGTGTAAGTGTGTGCGTGTGTAAGTGTGTGTGAATGAGTGTGTACGTGTGTGTGTGAATGAGTGTGTGTGTGAGTGTGTGTGTGTGAATAAGTGTGTGTGTGTAAGTGTGTGTGTGTGAATGAGTGTGTAAGTGTGTGTATGAATGTGTAAGTGTGTGTGTAAGTGTGTGTGTAAGTGTGTGTAAGTGTGTGTGTGCGTGTGTAAGTGTGTGTGTATAAGTGTGTGTGTGAATGAGTGTGTAAGTGTGTGTAAGTGTGTGTGTGTGAATTAGTGTGTAAGTGTGTGTGTGTGAATGAGTGTGTGTGTGTAAGTGTGTGTAAGTGTGTGTGTGAATGAGTGTGTGAGTGTGTGTGTGAATGAGTGTGCGTGTGAGTGTGTGCGTGTGTAAGTGTGTGTGTGTAAGTGTGTGTGTAAGTGTGTGTGTGTGAATGAGTGTGTAAGTGTGTGTAAGTGTGTATGAATGTGTAAGTGTGTGTGTGTTTAAGTGTGTGTGTGTGTAATTGTGTGTGTAAGTGTGTGTGTAAGTGTGTGTGTGAATGCGTGTGTGCGTGTGTAAGTGTGTGTGTGTATAAGTGTGTGTGTGAATGAGTGTGTAAGTGTGTGTAAGTGTGTGTGTGTGTGAATTAGTGTGTAAGTGTGTGTGTGTGAATGAGTGTGTAAGTGTGTGTGTAAGTGTGTGTGTGAATGAGTGTGTGAGTGTGTGTGTGTGAACCCCCTTAATGGAGCATCTTCGCCGGTTAGAAACATTTAGGCTAGCCTGCCTACGATCCATCCTGGGTTTAACCAGCAGGCTGGATTGTGTGAGGAGCTCACAAATCCTTGAAAGATCTGGGCAGGGTCCCATCGGTGAGCTCCTCCGGCAGGCAAGGCTGCGATGGCTGGGTCATGTAGCCCGCATGCCCAGCCACCGCATGCCGAAACAGCTTTTGTTTGGCCGGATTGAGGGGGCTAAGCGGGCGCGGCACGGGCTAGAGAAGAGATGGAGTGATGTGGTACAGGAGGACGTGGAGCTGAGTGGACTTGCCGATGACTGGTACCAGCGGTGTCAAGATCGGCCTCTGTGGAGGAGGCTCGTGAAGGATGCTACTGGGCAGTTGGAGGCAGTCGCCCTCCATCAACAACGGAGGGTGGAGGAGCGACGCTCACAACAACGAGCGGAGCGCCGGGTGGCTAAAGCACAGCAGGTTGGCACAGTAGGGGGCACAGGTGGTGCATCAGCCAGTCATCTCAGTCAGTCGACCCGTGGCACCTGCTGGGTCTGCCCAGTGACCTCCTGCCAGCGGGCGTTCGACACTTCACGTGGCCTCAAGGTGCACATAGCCTGGCACAAGCGTCGTGGTGACGTCACCGACACTTAGTGGCGAATGGCGGTTGTTGTTGTTGTTGAGTGTGTGTGTGTAAGTAAGTGTGTGTGTGTGAATGAGTGTGTAAGTGTGTGTAAGTGTGTGAATGAGTGTGTATGTGTGTGTGTAAGTGTGTGTTTGTATGAATGAGTGTGTAAGTGTGTGTGTAAGTGTGTGTGTGTAAGTGTGTGTGTGTGAATGAGTGTGTGAGTGTGTAAGTGTATGTGTAAGTGTGTGTGTGTAAATGTGTGTGTGAATGAGTGTGAAAGTGTGTGTAAGTGTGTGTGAATGAGTGTGTGAGTGTGTAAGTATGTGTGTAAGTGTGTGTGTGAATGAGTGTGTGAGTGTGTAAGTGTGTGTGTGTGTGAATGAGTGTGAAAGTGTGTGTAAGTGTGTGTGTGTGAATGAGCGTGTATGTGTGTAAGTATGTGTGAAGGGAAAATGAGTGTGTACGTGCGTGTGTGTGAGTGTGTGTGTGTAAGTGTACCTGTGTGTGTGAGAATGAGTGTGCAAATATTTGCGCGGGAGAGTGGTTGAGTGTGAATGATTCAATTGGTTACCGTGTGAGTCTGTGTGTATGTATGTGTGTGTGTAAGTGTATGTGTGTGTGTACCTGTGTGTGTCTGTGTGTGTTCGTATGTGTGTCTGTGTGTGTCTGTGTGTGTGAATGAGTGAGTGTGTGAAAGAGTGTGTCTCTGTGTGTGTCTCTCTGTGTGTGTCTATGTGTCTCTCTGTGTGTGTCTCTCTCTCTGTGTGTGTCTAAGTTACACTATGTGTGTCTCTGTGTGTGTATGTATGTGTGTAAGTGTGTGTGTGTGTACCTGTGGTGCTCGCTAACAGCACTTGCCCCTACAGTCTGTTAAGGCTATATGGGGGATCTTTGTCTTTGTGTGTGTACCTGTGTGTGTCTGTGTGTGTTAGTATGTGTGTCTGTCTGTGTGTGTCTGTGTGTGTCTGTGTGTGTGAATGAGTGAGTGTGTCAAAGAGTGTGTGTCTCTGTGTGTGTCTCTCTGTGTGTGTCTATGTGTCTCTGTGTGTGTCTCTCTCTCTGTGTGTGTCTATGTGTGTGTATGTATGTGTGTAAGTGTGTGTGTGTGTACCTGTGGTGCTCGCTAACAGCACTTGCCCCTACAGTCTGTTACGGCTATATGGGGGATCTTTGTCTTTGTGTGTGTACCTGTGTGTGTCTGTGTGTGTTAGTATGTGTGTCTGTCTGTGTGTGTCTGTGTGTGTCTGTGTGTGTGAATGAGTGAGTGTGTCAAAGAGTGTGTGTCTCTGTGTGTGTCTCTCTGTGTGTGTCTATGTGTCTCTGTGTGTGTGTGTCTCTCTCTGTGTGTGTCTCTGTGTGTGTCTATGTGTCTCTGTGTGTGTGTCTCTCTGTGTGTGTGTCTATGTGTCTCTGTGTGTGTCTCTCTCTCTCTGTGTGTGTCTCTGTGTGTGTGTCTATGTGTCTCTGTGTGTGTGTGTCTCTCTCTGTGTGTGTCTCTGTGTGTGTCTATGTGTCTCTGTGTGTGTGTCTCTCTGTGTGTGTGTCTATGTGTCTCTGTGTGTGTCTCTCTCTCTCTCTGTGTCTCTGTGTGTGTGTCTATGTGTCTCTCTGTGTGTGTCTCTCTGTGTGTGTCTATGTGTCTCTGTGTGTGTCTCTGTGTGTGTCTATGAGCGGTAGTGTAGCCGTTAGCGCTACGCTGCGCTATGAACCCGGCGATCCGGGTTCAATTCCCGCTCACGGCCAACACCAGTGACGATTATCTGAACCGGTCCCGGGCCTCCCCTAGGTCGACTCAGCCTCAAATGAGTACCTGGTGCGGTGTGTAAACATCGTCACTAGGGAGACAAAGGCGGTCGGGCGTGGTGCTGGCCACCCACCCCCTCGTGTACCGTTCCGGCCTTCATAGGTGCTCGCTAACAGCACTTGCCCCTACAGTCTGTTCAGGCTATACGGGGGATCTTTGTCTTTGTCTGTGTGTGTGTCTGTGTGTGTGTCTGTCTGTGTGTGTGCAAGTATGTGTGTGTGTAAGTACGGGTGTGTGTATGTATGTGTGTGTGTCTGTGTGTGTGTAAGTATGTGTGTGTGTGTAAGTATGTGTGTGTCTGTATGTGTGTGTGTCTGTGTGTGTGTAAGTATGTGTGTGTGTCTGTCTGTGTGTGTAAGTATGTGTGTGTGTAAGTGTGTGTGTGTGTAAGTATGTGTGTGTGTCTGTGTGTGTGTGTCCGTGTGTGTCTGGAGTGCATGGGCCAGATCAGCTCAATAACAACGGTAGGAGGCTGCTAGATTTTGGTGCAGTTCATGGACTTGTAATTACCAACACGCTGTTCCGGCATCGGCGCATCCACACGACATCGTGGATGCATGCCGGGTCCAAGCAAGAACATCTGCTGGACTATATAGTGACGAACCAGCGGATGCGAACCCATGTCCTTGACACCAGGACCTACCGTGGAGCTGATCTGCCCTCTGACCATCGACTAGTCATCTGTAAGATGCGCCTGCCATTCTTCCACTCCGTTGGTGGGTGTACACCCAGGACCCCATTCAAACCTAAAGTGGCCTGGTCTCAGCTAGCTGATGAAAGTTGCAAGCGATAATTTCATCATCGCTTGCGGCTGGGGTTGGCATCGTCCCCGATTCCTCCTGATGTCGAGGGTAAATGGGGGAGGTTTAGGACTGTGACTCATGCAGCTGCAATGGCTGCTTTGGGTACGCAGTCCAGACCTCCCCAGAGACCCTGGCTGACAGAGGAGGTGTTCCAGCTGGCTGAGAAAAAGCAACAGGCCCACTGTCATCGGCTACAGAATCCCACGTCAGAGAATGAGGAGGCTTACCGCAGCCTTCGCTCGGAGGTTCGGAGAGCCGTGAGGTGCTGCAAGGATGGGTGGTGGTCGCGGGTTGCTGAGGAGATGGAGTCTGCCTCAGTGGCCCGCGATCACAAATCTCTATTTAACTCCATCAAAAAAATGACCTACAGCGCCACACCTATTACCATCAATAGGGGAAAGAACGGTGATCCAATCTCCGACCCCCAGGAACAGGTTTGCAGATTTGCTGAGCATTTCTGTGAGGTCCTGGGGGAGGGGAAACCCCTCAGCCAGGAAAACATCGTGGCACAAAGTGAGGATGACCCTGCTGAGGCTGCGGTGCCTCAAATATTGGAGGAAGTCACCCCCTGTGAGTGGCTGGCTGAGGTGCCATCTGTTGAGGAAGTACTGAAGGCGATCCAGAGCCTGAGACCAGGTAAGGCACCGGGCAGAGATGATCTCCCAAGCCAAATGCTGAGGGAGGGTGGCGTTTGTGCACAGACTGCCCTATATGACATCATAACAACAGTCTGGACCACTGGACGGGTTCCGCAGGATTGGAAGAATGCCCTGGTGGTCCCCCTCTTTAAGAAGGGGGACCGCACAGACTGTAACAACTACAGGGGCATCTCACTCCTCAGTGTGCCTAGAAAAAACCTGGCAAGGATTATTCAACATCGCCTTGCCAGGCACGCTGAGGAGAGGCTTGCGGAGCCCCAATGGGTTTCAGGAAAGGGCGGTCCTGCACAGATGCCATATTTTCTGTCCGTCTGCTACAGCAGAGGTGTAGGGAATTCCAACAAGACCTACATCTCTGCTTTATTGACCTGGTCAAGGCCTATGACACCATCAGTAGGCCTGGGCTCTGGGTTGTTCTTCGTGCTTTTGGAGTACCTGACCCTCTGCTCACGATCATTAAGGACCTTCATGATGGTGAGCGGGCCCGGGTAAAACTACGTGGCCGGGAGTCAGAGCCATTCCCTGTACACCTTGGGGTGCGACAGGGATGTCCTCTGGCTCCCACATTGTGTAACATCTATTTTGACCACGTAGCTCGTGAAGCCTTCAATAGCTGCACCGGGGGAATCTCCATATGGTACAGATATAATGGGAGGCTGATCGATGCCCGGGTGCGGTCAAGGGATGGCTCCCTATTGCTCAACCATGTTATGTATGCCGATGATCTGGTAATAGCTGCTCATTCAGAGGAAGAGTTGGAGACGCTGCTGCTGAAACTGGAGCGTGCCACCAAGAGATGTGGCCTAACCATCAGCCCCACCAAAACTAAGCACCTGCCTGGGTATTTTGTGCCATCGGACACTCTACCCCCACAACTCCCAATCGTTGACGGGGCAGTTGTGGAGAGAGTGGAGAGTTTCCCAAAACTGGGCAGTGTGCTTATGACCGGCTCCAGTTTAACAACAGAGGTCTCACTCCGAATCAGTCGAGTAGAATTATTTTTTCATCGGTTGTGTAACGCTGTGTGGAAGCTACCTGGTCTGTCGCTCCGCATGAAGCTTCAGGTCTTCTCGGCCATGGTCATTCCCTCCCTTCTCTATGCTTGCGACACGTGGACCCCCCTAATGGAACATCTTCGCTGGTTAGAAACATTTAGGCTGACCTGCCTACGATCCATCCTGGGTTTAACCAGCAGGCTGGATTGTGTGAGGAGCTCTCAAATCTTTGAAATATCTGGGCAAGGTCCCATCGGTGAGCTCCTCCGGCAGACAAGGCTGCGTTGGCTGGGTCATGTAGCCCGCATGCCCAGCCACCGCATGCCGAAACAGCTTTTGTTCGGCTGGATCGAGGGGGCTAAACGGGCGCGGCACGAGCTAGAGAAGAGATGGAGTGATGTGGTACAGGAGGACGTGGAGCTGAGTGGACTTGCCGATGACTGGTACCAGCGGTGTCAAGATCGTCCTCTGTGGAGGATGCTCGTGAAGGATGCTACTGGGCAGTTGGAGGTAGTCGCCCTCCAATAACAACGGAGGGCGGAGGAGCGACGCTCACAACAACGAGCGGAGCGCCGAGTGGCTAAAGCACAGCAGGTTGGCACAATAGGGGGCACAGGTGGTGCATCAGCCAGTCATCTCAGTCAGTCGACCCGTGGCACCTGCTGGGTCTGCCCCGTGACCTCCTGCCAGCGGGCGTTCGACACTTCACGTGGCCTCAAGGTGCACATAGCCTGGTACAAGCGTCGGGGTGACGTCACCGCCACTTAGTGGCGAATGGTGGTTGTTGTTGTCTGTGTGTGAGTGAGTTTGTGTGTGTGTGTCACTCTGTGTCTTGTGTGTCTGCGTGTATGTGTGTGTGTCTGTGTGTGTCTGTGTGTGTGTCTGTGTGTGAGTCTGTGTGTGTTTAGGAGTGGTGGGTGTAGTGGTTAGCGCTACGCTGCGCTACGAACCTGGCGACCCGAGTTCGATTCCCGCTCACGGCCACCACCACTCAGTGACGATTCTCTGTACCGGTCCTGGGCCTCCCCTAGGTCGACTCAGCCTCAAACGAGCTACCTGGTGTAGTGGTGGTGGTGGTGTAGTGGTGGTGGTGTAGTGGTGGTGTGGTGGTGGTGGTGGTGTAGTGGTGGTAGTGGTGGTGTAGTGGTGGTGGTGTAGTGGTGGTGGTGTAGTGGTGGTGTAGTGGTAGTAGTGGTGGTGGTGTAGCGGTGGTGGTGTAGTGGTGGTGGTGTAGTGGTGGTGGTGGTGTAGTGGTGGTGTAGTGGTGGTGGTGTAGTGGTGGTGGTGTAGTGGTGGTGTAGTGGTGGTAGTGGTGGTGTAGTGGTGGTGGTGTAGTGGTGGTGGTGTAGTGGTGGTGTAGTGGTAGTAGTGGTGGTGGTGTAGCGGTGGTGGTGTAGCGGTGGTGGTGTAGTGGTGGTGGTGTAGTGGTGTAGTGGTGGTGGTGTAGTGATGGTGGTGTAGTGGTAGTGGTGTAGTGGTGGTGATGTAGTGGTGGTGGTGGTGTAGTGGTGGTGTAGTGGTGGTGTAGTGGTGGTGGTGATGTAGTGGTGGTGGTGGTGTAGTGGTGGTGGTGTAGTGGTGGTGTAGTGGTGGTGGTGTAGTGGTGGTGGTGTAGTGGTAGTGGTGGTGTAGTGGTGTAGTGGTGGTGTAGTGGTGGTGGTGTTGTGGTGTAGTGGTGGTGTAGTGGTGGTGGTGGTGTAGTGAACATCGCTAGCACTGTGAGAGAGACAAAGGCGGTCGGGAGTGGTGGTGGTGCTGGTGGCCACCCCCTCTGTGTGTAGCCACAGTGCCGGTAGCCTTCTTAGACGCTGCTGCTGCTACTCGCTACTAGCAGCACTTGCCCCTACAGCCCTGCTAGAGACTACCTGGGGGAGCTTTGTCTCTAGCTGTGTGTATCATAGGTGCTGCTACTCGCTACTAGCAGCACTTGCCCCTACAGCCCTGTTAGAAGCTACCTGGGGGAGCTTTGTCTTTAAGTATATTTATATGCAGTCACGTGTCAGCTCACACACATACACACAGTGGTAGATGTCTATAGATGTTATTAAGGTGATACTGGGTTATTTTAAATGTCTATATACTTAACACTACCCTATACACTACTCACTGCACTACACACTACACTATACAGTACACTATACACTACACTATACACTACATTATACACTACACTATACACTACACAACACACTACACTATACTACTACACTATACACTACGCTATACACTAAACTACACTATACACTACACTATACACTAAACTACACTACACACTCCACTATACTACTACACTATACACTACACGATACACTACATATTACACTATACACTACACTATACACTAAACTATACACTACACAATACACTACACTATACACTACACTATACACTACACACTACACTATACACTATACTACACACTACACTATACATTACACTATACACTACACTATACACAACACTATACATTACACTATACACTACACTATACACTACACTACACACTACACTATACACTATACTACACACTACACTATACATTACACTATACACTACACTATACACAACACTATACATTACACTATACACTACACTATACACTACACTACTATACTATACACTACACATTACACCACTCACTACACTACATTATTCATTCCACTATACACTACACTATACACTAAACTACACTATACACTACACTATACACTAAACTACACTATACACTACACTATATACTACACTACCCACTACACTATACTACTACACTATACACTACTACACAGTACACTACATTATACATACACTATACACTACACTATACATTACACCATACACTATACACTACACTATACACTACTACACTACACTATACACTACACGCTACACGCTGGTGCTCTTCACGTGACACCGAAACAACCACCACCACCACCACAACCACCACAACAACCACCACCACAACAACCACCACCACAACCACCACAACCACCACCACAACCACCACAACCAACACCACCACCACTACCACCACCACAACCAACACCACCACCACTACCACCACCACCACAACCACCACAACAACCACCACCACAACAACCACCACCACAACCACCACAACCACCACCACCACAACCACCACAACCAACACCACCACCACCACAACCAACACCACCACCACTACCACCACCACCACAACCACCACAACAACCACCACCACAACAACCACCACCACAACCACCACAACCACCACCACCACAACCACCACAACCACCACCACAACCACCACAACAACCACCACAACAACCACCACCACAACCACCACAACCACCACAACCACCACCACCACAACCACCACAACCACCACCACAACCACCACCACAACAACCACCACCACAACCACCACCACCACCACCACAACCACCACCACAACCACCACCACCACAACCACCACCACCACAACCACCACCACCACCACAACCAACACCACCACAACAACCACCACCACAACCACCACCACTACCACAACCATCACAACCACCACCACCACAACCACCACAACCACCACTACCACCACCACCACAACCACCACCACCAGATCCATCGTGCTATTTGTGTGAGAGGTGTCCGTTCAGATTCATATTTAAACGTCTGTGTGAAACTAACATCGTAATGTTTATAGTACAATCTCTAAACAAAGTTGATATTGTTTTAAATGTATCTATCGTAAGGTTACATTATATTAAATCGATAAAAATATACTTGTTTTAAATGTCTATTTATATAACTACTATAGTAAAGTTATATTATATTCAACCGAAACGAAGTTAACATTCTTTTAAATGTATCAATACGTAGCTAATCTAGTAGGGCTATATTATATTTAATATATGTAAAGTTACAGTTATTATCAATGTATATATTTAACTAATCTCGATAGGGTTAAATCATATTAATCTAAACAAAGTAAGTTTTATATTACATGTCTTTAGTTAACTAATCTCGTAAGGTTTATATTATAATCTCTGTACAAAGTTGCTTTTGTTTTAAATGTATCTACATGTAAGGTTATATTATATTAATTTAGACAAAGTTATTGTTATTTTGAATGTGTATAGGTTACTAATCTCGTGAGGGTTCTATTATATTTATTTATATTATCTTTATATATAGAAATGTACTGTTATTTAAAATGTCTACACGTAACTCATATCGTAAGGTTTATATTATAATCTCTGTTCAAAGTTGCTATTGTTTTAAATGTATCTATATGTAACTGATCTCGTATACTTTACAAAGTTACTGTTATTTTAAACGTCTCCTATGTTACAAATCGCGTAAGGGTTATATTACATTAATCTACACAAATTTATTGATATTTAAAATGTGTATATGTTACTAAACTCGTTAGGGTTATATTCTATTAATTTAGACAAGGTTACTGTTATTTTAAATGTGTATATTTAACTAAACTCGTAAGGGTTTTATTATATTAATTTAGACAAAGTTACTGTTATTTTAAATGTGTAGATTTATCTAAACTCGTAAGGGTTATATTCTGTTAATCTACGCAAATCACGGTGTTTTATTTAAAAAAAATTCTCTATGTATCTAACATCGTAAAGGTTATATTATATTTATATATAAGCAATATTATATTTATATATAGTATATTGATTCATAGAAATGTACCGTTGTTTTGAATGTATATATTAAACTAATCTTCTTAAGGTTATATTGTAATCATCGATACAAATTTAATGTATCTACGTTTCACTAATATCGTAAGGTTTATATTTTAATCTCTATGTACGACGTTGCTATTGTTTTAAAACGTCTCCTATGTAACTAATCTCGTAAAGTTACATTTACAACTTTACAAAGTTACTGTTATTTTAAACGTCTTCTATGTTACTAATCTCGTAAAGTTTATATTATATTAATTTAGACAAAGTTACTGTTATTTTAAACTTGCATATTTAACTAAACTCGTAAGGGTGATATTATTAAAAGAATGACGGTGTTTTTAAAAAATATATCTCTATGTGTCTAATATCGTAAAGGTGATATTAGAATTATCTACAAGTAATATCCTATTCATATAAAGGTTATATTATATTTATACATAGGCTATATTATATTTATCTATAGAACGTAGCTGTTGTTTTAAATGTATATATTAAACTAATCTTATTAAGGTTACATTATAATATATCGATACAAATCGAATGTTATTTTGAATGTATCTATATGTAACTAATATCGTACGGTTCATATTATAATGTCCATACATAGTATGCGTTCTTTTTTAATGTATTAACGTAACTAATTTCCTAAGGTTACATTATTATTATCGACACAAATGTACCGTTATTATAAATGTATCTATATGTCACTAATAGCGTAAAGTTATGTTATAATTTCTATACAAAGTTACTGTCACTTTAAATCTATCTATATGTAACAAATATCGTAAGGGTTATATTATAATCAACTAAACAAAGTTGTTGTTATTTAAATCTCTATAGGTAAGTCATCTCGTAAGGTTTATATTATATTCATATGTACAAAGTTACTGTTATTTTAAACGTATCTATGTAACTAATATCGTATAGTTTGTATGATAATCTCTAAACAAAGTTACTCTTATTTTAAATCTCTACAGTTAACTAATCTCGTAAGGGTTATTTTATATTCATATGTACAAAGTTACTGTTATTTTAAATCTCTATAGGTTAAGAATATCGTACATTTATATTATGATGTCTATACAAAGTTAGTGTTATTTTACATCTCTATAGGTAAATCATCTCGTAAGGTTCATATGTACAAAGTTACTATTATTTTAAACGTATCTATGTAACTAATATCGTATAGTTTGTATGATAATCTCTAAACAAAGTTACTCTTATTTTAAATCTCTACACTTAACTAATCTCGTAAGGGTTATATTATATTTATTTATATTATATTTACATGTAGAAATGTAGTGTTATTTTAAATCTCTATAGGTAAATCATCCCCTAAGGTTTATATTATATTCATATGTACAAAGTTACTGTCATTTTAAAAGTATCTATGTAACTAATATAGTAAAGTTTGTATGGTAATCTCTAAACAAAGTTACTCTTATTTTAAATCTCTACAGTTAACTAATCTCGTAAGGGTTATATTATATTCATATACACAAAGTTACTCTTATTTTAAATCTCTATAGGTTAAGATCTCGTACATTTATATCATAATGTTTATACAAAGTTAGTGTTATTTTAAATCTCTATAGGTAAATCATCTCGTAAGGTTTATATTATATTCATATGTACAAAGTTACTATCATTTTAAACTTATCTATGTAACTAATATCGTAAATTTTGTATGGTAATCTCTAAACAAAGTTACTCTTATTTTAAATCTCTACACTTAACTAATCTCGTAAGGGTTATATTATATTCATATACACAAAGTCACTGTCATTTTAAATCTCTATAGGTTAAGATCTCGTACATTTATATCATGTTTATACAAAGTTAGTGTTATTTTGAATCTCTATAGGTGAATCATCTCGTAAGGTTTATATTATATTCATATGTACAAAGTTACTATTATTTTAAACGTATCTATGTAATTAATATGGTAAAGTTTGTATGGTAATCTCTAAACAAAGTTACTCTTATTTTAAATCTCTACAGTTAACTAATCTCGTAAGGGTTATATTATATTCATATACACAAAGTTACTCTTATTTTAAATCTCTATAGGTTAAGATATCGTACATTTGCATTATAATGTATATACAAAGTTACTGTTATTTTAAATGTATCCATAAGTAACTCATTTCCTAAGGTTATATTATAATATCTATACAAATTGAATGTTTTTTTAAATGTAACTGAATGTTACTAATCTCGTAAGGGTTATATTATACTAATCGATAGGAAATTACCCTTATTTTAAATGTATTTATATTTAACTTATCTCGTAAGGTTTTATTATAATAATACCAATACAAAATTACTGTCATTTTTAAAATGTCAATTTAACTAATTTCGTACGGGTAAAATAACATTCATGTCGACGAAGTTAGTGTTATTTGAAACGTTTATAATCATCATTAACAATGTCAAGGTGATTGTAAATATCTACAGGTTAATAATAATAATAATCACGTAAGGTTACATTATAATGTCCATAATATATGTACATCTATATGTAACTAATATCGTAAGTTTTGATTTAAAGCTTTCGTGACTGCAGTAATTCATATTCTTAGTTTTTTCAACGTGACTTTACCGAAAAAACTAAGAATATATAATATCGTAAGGTTACATTTTGAATCTAACGGACAAATTTAGGCGTTTCGATTCACGCAAAAATGTTTCTATAATTCGCTAAAATCTTAAGTTGACATTATAATGTCTGCACAAATTTAAGGTTACTTTAAGTGTCTAAATGTCGCGGAACTCGTGAGGGATTATATCGTAATTAACTCCACAAACTCAGGGTTATTTTAAACTTTTACACGTAACGAATTTCGTAATATTACGTTAATTCGTGTGTAATAGCCCTATTCATTGTGGTAATTGTAATACAATTATATTATTACATGTTATATTAGATCATCATTGTTACATTATTAAATGTCATTTAATTTGTCTGATAATTGTGATAATATAATTACGTGATATATTAGATAATTATACTATTATAGTATTACAGTATTATCTGGGGGAGCTTTGTCTGTGTGTGCATCATAGGTGCTGCTACTCGCTACTAGCAGCACTTGCCCCTACAGCCCTGCTAGAGGCTACCTGGGGGAGCTTTGTCTGTGTGTGTGTATCATAGGTGCTGCTACTCGCTACTAGCAGCACTTGCCCCTACAGCCCTGCTAGAGGCTACCTGGGGGAGCTTTGTCTCTGTGTGTATCATAGGTGGTGCTACTCGCTACAAAGAGCACTTGCCACTACAGCCCTGTTGGAGGCTACCTGGGAGAGCTTTGTATCTCTGTGTGTGTGGGCGAGTGTGTGAGTGAGTGAGTGTGTGAGTGTGTGTGTGAGTGTGTGAGTGTGTGTGTAAGTGTATGAGTGAGAGAGTGTGTGAGTGAGTGTGTAATTGTTTGAGTGAGTGATTGTGTGAGTGAGTGAGTGAATGGGTATATGAGTGAGTGTGTGAGTGAGTGGTGAATGTGTGTAAGTGGGTGAGTGTGTGAGTGAGTGAGTGTGTGAGTGTGT
Source organism: Petromyzon marinus (assembly GCF_048934315.1). NCBI lineage: Eukaryota > Metazoa > Chordata > Hyperoartia > Petromyzontiformes > Petromyzontidae > Petromyzon > Petromyzon marinus. Next base: position 2,279,996 of record NC_133743.1, read on the forward strand.
GTGTGAGTGAGTGAGTGTGTGAGTGTGTGATTGTGTGAGTGATTGTGACTGTGTGAGTGTGTGTATGAGTGTGTGTGTGTAAGTGAGTGTGTGAGTGTGTGAGTGAGTGTGTGAGTGAGTGAGTGTGTAGCTGAGTGTGTGAGTGTGTGAGTGAGTATGTGAATTAGTGGTTTGTGTAAGTGTGTGAGTGTGTGAGTGATTATGTGAGTGTGTGTGTACGTGTGTAAGTGTGTGAGTGTGTGAGTGAGTGTGTGAGTGAGAGCGTGTGTGAGTGAGTGTGTGTGTGAGTGAGTGTGTGAGTGTGTGATTGTGTGAGTGATTGTGACTGTGTGAGTGAGTGTGTGTGTGTGTGAGTGTGTGTGTGTAAGTGAGTGTGTGAGTGTGTGAGTGAGTGTGTGAATGAGTGAGTGTGTGAGTGTGTGAGTGAGAGAGTGGATGAGTGTGTAGGTGAGTGTGTGAGTGTGTGAGTGAGTATGTGAGTGAGTGGTTTGTGTGTTTGAGTGTGTGCGTGATTGTGTGAGTGAGTGTTTGCGTAAGTGTGTGAGTGTGTGAGTGATTGTGTGAGTGGGTGGTTGTGTGAGTGTGTGTGTAAGTGTGTGAGTGTGTGATTGTGTGAGTGATTGTGACTGTGTGAGTGTGAGCGATTGGCGGAGTGCGTGAATGGACGAGTGTGTGTTACTCTGCAAGTGTGTGTGTGTAAATATTTGCGTAGTGTGATTGTGTGCAAGTGAGTGTGTAATTGTAAGCGAGTGTGTTTGTGTCTGAGTGCATGCATGTGTGTTGGTGCGTGAGTGTGCGAGTGTGTGCGAGTGTGTGTTAGTGAGTGTGTGTTAGTGTGTGTGTGAGTGTGTGAGTGTGTGAGTGAGTGTGTGAGTGGGTGTGTGTGTGAGTGAGTGTGTTAGTGTGTGTGTGAGTGAGTGTGTGAGTGAGTGTGTGAGTGAGTGTGTGTGTGTTAGTGTGTGAGTGAGTGTGTGAGTGTGTGAGTGAGTGTGTGCGTGTGATGGTGTGTTACTGTGTGTATGTGTGATTGTGTGAGTGTGTGAGTGAGTGGGTGAGTGAGTGTTTGCGTAAGTGTGTGAGTGTGTGAGTTAGTGTGTAAGTGTGTGAGTGAGTGTGTGAGTGTGTGAGCGAGTGAGTGTGTGAGTGTGTGAGTGAGTGTGTGAGTGAGTGTGTGAGTGTGTGAGTGAGTGTATGAGTGTGTGTGTGTGAGTGTGTGTGTGTGAGTGAGTGTGTGAGTGAGTGTGTGAGTGAGTATGTGAGTGAGTGTGTGTGTGAGTGAGTGTGTGAGTGAGTGTGGGAGTGAGTGGGTGAGTGAGTGTGTGAGTGGGTGTGTGTGTGAGTGAGTGTGTTAGTGTGTGTGTGAGTGAGTATGTGAGTGAGTGAGTGTGTGAGTGAGTGTGTGAGTGAGTGTGTGAGTGTGTGAGTGAGTGTATGAGTGTGTGAGTGGGTGAGTGAGTGGGTGAGTGAGTGTGTGAGTGAGTGAGTGGGTGAGTGAGTGTGTGAGTGAGTGTGTGAGTGAGTGAGTATGTGAGTGAGTGAGTGTGTAAGTGAGTGTGTGTGTCAGTGATTCCGCGTCTGTGTGAATAGACTGTGTGTGTGTGTTACTGTGCAATTCTGTCAATATGCGTGTGTCCGTGTCAATATTTGCGTAGTGTGATTGTGTGTGTGAGTGGGGAGTGGTGGTGCAGTGGTTAGCGCACTGTGTGAGTGTGGGGAGTGGTGGTGCAGTGGTTAGCGCACTGTGTGTGTGTGGGGAGTGGTGGTGCAGTGGTTAGCGCACTGTATGTGTGTGTGTGGGGAACGGTGGTGTAGTAGTGGTGTAGTGGTGGTGGTGGTGTAGTGGTGGTGGTGTAGTGGTGGTGGTGGTGTAGTGGTGGTGGTGGTGTAGTGGTGGTGGTGTAGTGGTGGTGGTGGTGTAGTGGTGGTGGTGGTGTAGTGGTGGTGGTGGTGTAGTGGTGGTGGTGTAGTGGTGGTGGTGTAGTGGTGGTGTAGTGGTGGTGATGTAGTGGTGGTGTAGTGGTGGTGGTGGTGTAGTGAACATCGCAACCACTGTGAGAGAGACAAAGGCGGCCGGGAGTGGTGGTGGTGCTGGTGGCCATCCACCCCCTCTGTGTGTAGCCACAGTGCCGGTAGCCTTCATAGACGCTGCTGCTGCTACTAGCAGCACTTGCCCCTACAGTCTTGCTAGAGGCTACCTGGGGGGAGCTTTGTCTGTGTGTGTATCATAGGTGGTGCTACTCGCTACTGACAGCACTTGCCCCTACAGCCCTGCTAGAGGCTACCTGGGGGAGCTTTGTCTGTGTGTGTGTATCATAGGTGGTGCTACTCGCTACTGACAGCACTTGCCCCGTGCTTCGCGAGATGCTACCCGGGTCGCTTTTGCCTTTGGCTTTGCGGTTCAGTTCCAGAATGCGGTAGCTTCTGTTGTTCCATGGATCATCATGGGTAGCGGATTAACTCAGTCACTCAGTCAGTCATTCAGTCAGTCACTCAGTCAGTCACTCAGTCACTCAGTCAGTCACTCAGTCAGTCACTCAGTCACTCAGTCATTCAGTCAGTCACTCAGTCAGTCACTCAGTCACTCAGTCAGTCACTCAGTCAGTCACTCAGTCACTCAGTCACTCAGTCAGTCATTCAGTCAGTCACTCACTCACTCAGTCAGTCACTCAGTCAGTCACTCAGTCAGTCACTCAGTCAGTCACTCAGTCACTCAGTCAGTCACTCAGTCAGTCACTCAGTCACTCAGTCACTCAGTCAGTCATTCAGTCAGTCACTCACTCACTCAGTCAGTCACTCAGTCAGTCACTCAGTCACTCAGTCAGTCACTCAGTCAGTCAGTCACTCAGCCAGTCAGTCAGTCACTCAGTCACTCACTCAGTCAGTCACTCAGTCAGTCAGTCACTCAGCCAGTCAGTCAGTTAGTCACTCAGTTACTCAGTCAGTCACTCAGTCAGTCACTCAGCCAGTCAGTCAGTCAGTCACTCAGTCACTCAGTCAGTCACTCAGTCAGTCACTCAGTCACTCAGTCACCCAGTCACTCACTCACTCAGTCACTCACTCAGTCAGTCAGCTACACAGTTAGTCACTCACTCACTCCCTCAGTCAGTCACTCAGTCAGTCACTCACTCACCTGCTCAGTCAGTCACTCAGTCACTCACCCACTTAGTCACCACCACCACCACTTCACCAGGTAGCTCGTTTGTGGCTGGGTCGACCTAGAGGAGGCCCAGGACCGCTTCAGAGACTCGTCACTGAGTGGTGGTGGCCGTGAGCGGGGAATCGAACAGCGTAGCGAGCAAATCACTGCAACACCGCTCCCCAATCCCCATCTCTCTCTCTCCACCTATCTCTCTCTATGTGTCTATGTCTCTCTGTCTCTCTGTCTATGTCTCTCTCTCTCTGTCTCTCTCCCTCCACCTGTCTCTCTCTGTCTCTCTGTCTCTCTCTGTCTCTCTGTCTCTGTCTCTCTCCCTCCACCTATCTCTCTCTGTCTCTCTCTGTCTCTCTCTCTCTGTCTCTCTCCCTCCACCTATCTCTCTCTCTCTGTCTCTCTGTCTCTCTGTGTCTCTGTGTCTCTCTCTCTGTCTCTCTCCCTCCACCTATCTCTCTATGTCTCTCTCTGTCTCTCTCTCTCTGTCTCTCTCCCTCCACCTATCTCTCTCTGTCTCTCTGTGTCTCTCTCTCTGTCTCTCTCCCTCCACCTATCTCTCTCTGTCTCTCTGTCTCTCTGTCTCTCTCTGTCTCTCTGTCTCTGTGTCTCTCTCCCTCCACCTATCTCTCTCTGTCTCTCTGTCTCTGTGTCTCTCTCCCTCCACCTATCTCTCTATGTCTCTATGTCTCTCTGTCTCTGTGTCTCTCACAGCCTCTCTCTCTCTCTCTCTCCACCTATCTCTCTCTATGTCTCTCTGTCTATGTCTCTCTGTCTCTGTCTCTCTCTCCACCTGTCTCTCTGTGTCTCTCTGTCTCTCTCCCTCCACCTATCTCTCTCTGTCTCTCTGTCTCTGTGTCTCTCTCCCTCCACCTATCTCTCTATGTCTCTATGTCTCTGTGTCTCTGTGTCTCTCACAGCCTCTCTCTCTCTCTCTCCACCTATCTCTCTCTATGTCTCTCTGTCTATGTCTCTCTGTCTATGTCTCTCTGTCTCTGTCTCTCTCTCCACCTATCTCTCTCTATGTCTCTCTGTCTCTCTCTCTATGTCTCTCTGTCTCTCTCTCTGTCTCTCTGTCTCTGTGTCTCTCTCCCTCCACCTATCTCTCTCTCTCTCTAGCTCTCTGTCTCTCTCCCAGCCTCTCTTTCTCTGTCTCTCTAGCTCTCTCCCTCCACCTGTCTCTCTATCTCTGTCTCTCTCTGTCTCTCTCTCCACCTGTCTCTCTCTGTCTCTCTGTCTCTCTCTGTCTCTCTCCCTCCACCTATCTCTCTCTCTGTGTCTCTCTCTAAGTGTCTCTCTCTCTGTGTCTCTCTCTCCACCTATCTCTCTCTCTATGTCTCTCTCTCTGTCTCTCTCTCACAGCCTCTCTCTCTCTGTCTAGCTCTCTAGCTCTCTCTTTCTCTCTCTGTGTCTCTCTGTCTCTCTCCCTCCACCTGTCTCTGTCTGTGTCTCTCTCCTCCACCTATCTCTCTCTGTCTAGCTCTCTGTCTCTCTCACAGCCTCTCTCTCTCTCCACCTATCTCTCTGTCTCTCTCTGTCTCTCTCCACCTATCTCTCTGTCTCTCTCTGTCTCTCTCCACCTGTCTCTATGTCTCTCTCTGTGTCTCTCTGTCTCTCTCCCTCCACCTGTCTCTGTCTGTGTCTCTCTCCTCCACCTATCTCTCTCTCTGTCTAGCTCTCTGTCTCTCTCACAGCCTCTCTCTCTCTCCACCTATCTCTCTGTCTCTCTCCACCTATCTCTCTGTCTCTCTCTGTCTCTCTCACAGCCTCTCTCTCTCTCCACCTATCTCTCTGTCTCTCTCTCTCTCTCTCCACCTATCTCTCTGTCTCTCTCTGTCTCTCTCCACCTGTCTCTATGTCTCTCTCTGTGTCTCTCTGTCTCTCTCCCTCCACCTGTCTCTCTGTGTCTCTCTCCTCCACCTATCTCTCTCTGTCTAGCTCTCTGTCTCTCTCACAGCCTCTCTCTCTCTCTCTCCACCTATCTCTCTGTCTCTCTCTGTCTCTCTCCACCTATCTCTCTCTAGCTGTCTCCCTCCACCTATTTGTCTCTCTCTGTCCCTCTGTCTAGCTGTCTCCCTCCACCTATCTGTCTCTCTCTCTGTCTCTCTCCCTCCACCTGTCTCTCT
>NC_133743.1:2294223-2336723 GCF_048934315.1 Petromyzon marinus
CACAGAGAGAGAGACACACACAGAGTCACACACAGAGAGAGAGTCACACAGAGAGAGTCACACACACAGAGTCACACACAGAGTCACACAGTCACACACACACACAGTCACACACACACACAGTCACACACAGAGTGTGTGACTGTGTGTGGCAGGCGGCCTGCAGCAGGGCCACGTAGCGGGACTACGTGGCAGAGGGAGAGGGACACACACAGGGAGAGAGAGAGACACACAGAGAGAGAGAGACACACAGAGAGACACACACAGAGTCACACACACAGAGAGAGACACACACACAGAGACACAGAGAGAGTCACACAAAGTCACACACAGAGAGAGAGAGAGTCACACACAGAGTCACACACAGAGTGTGTGACTCTGTGGCAGGCGGCCTGCAGCAGGGCCACGTAGCGGGACTACGTGGCAGAGGGAGAGGGACAGAGAGAGAGAGTCACACACAGAGAGAGAGTCACACAGAGAGAGTCACACACACAGAGTCACACAGAGTCACACAGAGAGAGTCACACACAGAGAGTCACACACAGAGAGAGAGTCACACAGAGAGAGTCACATACACAGAGTCACACAGAGTCACACAGAGAGAGTCACACACAGAGAGTCACACACAGAGAGAGTCACACACAGAGAGAGTCACACACACACACACAGAGAGAGAGTCACACACACACAGACTCACACACACACACACAGTCACACACAGAGTCACACAGTCACACACAGAGTGTGTGACACACAGAGTGTGTGACTGTGTGTGACAGGCGGCCTGCAGCAGGGCCACGTAGCGGGACTACGTGGCAGAGGGACACACAGGGAGAGTCACACAGAGAGTCACACAGAGAGAGAGAGACACAGAGAGAGAGAGACACACAGAGAGAGAGAGACACAGAGAGAGAGAGACACACAGAGAGAGAGAGACACACACAGAGAGAGACACACACAGAGAGAGTCACACACACAGAGAGAGACACACACAGAGAGAGTCACACACAGAGAGAGTCACACACAGAGAGAGAGTCACACACAGAGAGAGTCACACACAGTCACACACACAGAGAGAGTCACACAGAGTCACACACACACACAAAAAGAGTCACACACACACAGGGTCACACACACAGAGTCACACAGAGACACATAGACACACACACAGTCACACACAGAGACACACACAGAGTCACACACACAGAGTGTGTGTGACTGTGGCAGGCAGCCTGCAGCAGGGCCACGTAGCGGGACTACGTGGCGGTAGCAGCAGCAGAGGGACACACAGGGAGAGACACAGAGAGAGTCACACACAGAGAGAGTCACACAGAGAGAGAGTCACACAGAGAGAGAGACACACACACAGAGAGAGAGAGTCACACACACAGAGTCACACAGAGAGAGTCACACACACACAGAGTCACACACACACAGAGAGTCACACACACACAGAGAGTCACACACACAGAGTCACACAGAGTCACACAGAGAGAGTCACACACACACAGAGTCACACACACACAGAGAGTCACACAGTCACACACACAGAGTCACACACACACACAGTCACACACAGAGTGTGTGACTGTGTGTGGCAGGCGGCCTGCAGCAGGGCCACGTAGCGGGACTACGTAGCAGCAGCAGCAGAGGGAGAGGGACACAGAGAGACACACACAGAGAGAGTCACACAGAGAGAGAGAGAGAGAGACAGAGAGAGAGAGAGAGTCACACACACACAGAGAGTCACACACACACACAGTCACACACACACAGAGAGAGTCACACACACAGAGAGAGTCACACACACACAGAGAGAGAGACAGAGAGAGAGAGAGAGTCACACACACACAGAGAGTCACACACACACACAGTCACACACACACACAGTCACACACACACAGAGAGTCACACACACACAGAGTCACATACACACAGAGTCACACACACACAGAGTCACACACACACACAGAGTCACACACACACAGAGTCACACACACACACAGAGTCACACACACACAGAGTCACACACACACACAGAGTCACACACACACAGAGTCACACACACACACAGAGTCACACACACACACAGAGTCACACACACACACAGAGTCACACACACACAGTCACAGAGAGTCACACACACACAGAGTCACACAGAGTCACACACACACAGAGTCCGTTACACCGCACCCCTTCCGTGTACCACAGATCCAGGCGGTACCGTTCCAGCTCCCGACAGAGGAGCGGCAGCCTCTCCCCAACACAAACACCAAATCCGTTACACCACACCCCTCCCGTTCAACACAAGAGATCCAGACGGTACCGTTCCAGCTCCCGACAGAGGAGCGGCAGCCTCTCCTCAACACAAACACACACACCAAATCCGTTACACCGCACCCCTCCTGTACACCACAGATCCAGACGGTACCGGTCCGGCTCCCGACAGAGGAGCGGCAGCCTCTCCCTAACAAACACAAACACACACACACACCAAATCCGTTACACCACACCCCTCCCGTTCACCACAAGAGATCCAGACGGTACCGGTCTGGCTCCCGACAGAGCAGCGGCAGCCTCTCCTCAACAAACACAAACACCAGATCTGTTACACCACACCCCTCCTGTACACCACAAGAGATCCAGACGGTACCGGTCCGGCTCCCGACAGAGCAGCGGCAGCCTCTCCTCCGGGCCCCCTCCCTCACCTCGCGCGGTGCCCCGCCGGAGCCCCCAGCGGGCGCCCCTCCTCGTCCGCGCCCCTCCTCGTCCCTCCTCCGCTTCATGTCGTCATACACCTCGTCATACTCGTACACGGACGAGTCCTGATCCAGCACACGCTGCATCTGTAGCGTTGTCTGTGAGACCACTCACACAGAGGGTGAGTGGTGAGTGGTGAGTGTGTGAGTGTGTGTGGTGAGTGGTGAGTGTGAGTGGTGAGTGTACACGGACGAGTCCTGATCCAGCACACGCTGCATCTGTAGCGTTGTCTGTGAGACCACTCACACACAGGGTGAGTGGTGAGTGTGAGTGGTGAGTGTGAGTGGTGAGTGTACACGGACGAGTCCTGATCCAGCACACGCTGCATCTGTAGCGTTGTCTGTGAGACCACTCACACACAGAGTGAGTGGTGAGTGTAAGTGGTGAGTGGTGAGCGGTGAGTGTGAGTGGTGAGTGTGAGTGGTGAGTGTACACGGACGAGTCCTGATCCAGCACACGCTGCATCTGTAGCGTTGTCTGTGAGACCAGGCACACACACAGAGGGTGAGTGGTGAGTGTGAGTGGTGAGTGTGAGTGGTGAGTGTGTGTGGTGAGTGGTGTGTGGTGAGTGTGTGTGGTGAGTGGTGAGTGTACACGGACGAGTCCTGATCCAGCACACGCTGCATCTGTAGCGACGTCTGTGAGACCACTCACACAGACAGAGGGTGAGTGGTGAATGTGTGTGGTGAATGGTGAATGTGTGTGGTGAGTGGTGTGAGTGGTGAGTGGTGAGTGTGTGTGGTGAGTGTGAGTGGTGAGAGTGAGTGGTGAGTGTGAGTGGGGTGAGTGGTGAGTGTGTGTGGTGAGTGGTGAGTGGTGAGTGTGTGTGGTGAGTGTGAGTGGTGAGTGTGTGTGGTGAGTGTGTGTGGTGAGTGGTGAGTGTGTGTGGTGAGTGTGAGTGGTGAGTGTGTGTGGTGAGTGGTGAGTGTGAGTGGTGAGTGTGAGTGGTGAGTGTGTGTGGTGAGTGTGAGTGGTGTGTGGTGAGTGGTGAGTGTGTGTGGTGAGTGTGAGTGGTGAGTGTGAGTGGTGAGTGTGAGTGTGGTGAGTGGTGAGTGTGAGTGGTGAGTGTGAGTGGTGAGTGTGTGTGGTGAGTGTGAGTGGTGTGTGGTGAGTGGTGAGAGTGTGTGGTGAGTGGTGAGTGGTGAGTGTGAGTGGTGAGTGTGAGTGGTGAGTGTGTGTGGTGAGTGTGAGTGGTGAGTGTGAGTGTGTGTGGTGAGTGGTGAGTGGTGAGTGTGTGTGGTGAGTGGTGAGTGTACACGGACGAGTCCTGATCCAGCACACGCTGCATCTGTAGCGTTGTCTGTGAGACCACTCACACACAGGGTACACAGTGTGAGTGGTGAGTGTGTGTGGTGAATGGTGAATGTGGTGTGTGTGGCGAGTGTGTTGTGTGTGGTGAGTGTGTTGTGAGTGTGTGAGTGGTGAGTGGTGAGTGTGTGTGGTGAGTGAGTGTGGTGAGTGGTGAGTGTACACGGACGAGTCCTGATCCAGCACACGCTGCATCTGTAGCGTTGTCTGTGAGACCAGGCACACACACAGAGGGTGAGTGGTGAGTGTGAGTGGTGAGTGTGAGTGGTGAGTGTGTGTGGTGAGTGGTGTGTGGTGAGTGTGTGTGGTGAGTGGTGAGTGTACACGGACGAGTCCTGATCCAGCACACGCTGCATCTGTAGCGTTGTCTGTGAGAGAACGCACACAGACAGAGTGTGTGTGGTGAGTGTGTGTGGTGAATGTGTGTGGTGAGTGTGAGTGGTGAGAGTGAGTGGTGAGTGTGAGTGGTGAGAGTGAGTGGTGAGTGTGAGTGGGGTGAGTGGTGAGTGTGTGTGGTGAGTGGTGAGTGGTGAATGTGTGTGGTGAGTGTGAGTGGTGAGAGTGAGTGGTGAGTGTGAGTGGGGTGAGTGGTGAGTGTGAGTGGTGAGTGGTGAGTGTACACGGACGAGTCCTGATCCAGCACACGCTGCATCTGTAGCGACGTCTGTGAGACCACTCACACAGACAGAGGGTGAGTGGTGAATGTGTGTGGTGAGTGGTGTGAGTGGTGAGTGGTGAGTGTGTGTGGTGAGTGTGAGTGGTGAGTGTGTGTGGTGAGTGGTGAGTGTGAGTGGTGAGTGTGAGTGGTGAGTGTGTGTGGTGAGTGTGAGTGGTGAGTGTGAGTGGTGTGTGGTGAGTGGTGAGTGTGTGTGGTGAGTGTGAGTGGTGAGTGTGAGTGGTGAGTGTGAGTGTGGTGAGTGGTGAGTGTGAGTGGTGAGTGTGAGTGGTGAGTGTGTGTGGTGAGTGTGAGTGGTGTGTGGTGAGTGGTGAGAGTGTGTGGTGAGTGTGAGTGGTGAGTGTGAGTGGTGAGTGTGAGTGGTGAGTGTGTGTGGTGAGTGTGAGTGGTGAGTGGTGAGTGTGAGTGTGTGTGGTGAGTGGTGAGTGGTGAGTGTGTGTGGTGAGTGGTGAGTGTACACGGACGAGTCCTGATCCAGCACACGCTGCATCTGTAGCGTTGTCTGTGAGAGAACGCACACAGACAGAGTGTGTGTGGTGAGTGTGTGTGGTGAATGTGTGTGGTGAGTGTGTGTGGTGAGTGTGGTGTGAGTGTGAGTGGTGAGTGTGGTGAGTGTGAGTGGTGAGTGTGAGTGGTGAGTGTGTGTGGTGAGTGTGAGTGGTGTGTGGTGAGTGGTGAGAGTGTGTGGTGAGTGTGAGTGGTGAGTGTGAGTGGTGAGTGTGTGTGGTGAATGTGTGTGGTGAGTGTGAGTGGTGAGAGTGAGTGGTGAGTGTGAGTGGGGTGAGTGGTGAGTGTGTGTGGTGAGTGGTGAGTGGTGAGTGTGTGTGGTGAGTGGTGAGTGGTGAGTGTACACGGACGAGTCCTGATCCAGCACGCGCTGCATCTGTAGCGTTGTCTGTGAGACCACTCACACAGACAGTGTACAGAGTGTGAGTGGTGAGTGGTGAGTGTGAGTGGTGAGTGTGTGTGGTGAGTGGTGTGAGTGGTGAGTGGTGAGTGTGTGTGGTGAGTGTGAGTGGTGAGTGTGTGTGTGGTGTGAGTGGTGAGTGTGAGTGGTGAGTGTACACGGACGAGTCCTGATCCAGCACGCGCTGCATCTGTAGCGACGTCTGTGAGAGAACGCACACACACAGGGTGAGTGGTGAGTGTGAGTGGTGAGTGTGTGTGGTGAGTGTGTGTGGTGAGTGGTGAGTGTGAGTGGTGAGTGTGAGTGGTGAGTGTGAGTGGTGAGTGTGTGTGTGGTGAGTGTGAGTGGTGAGTGTGAGTGGTGAGTGTGAGTGGTGAGTGTGAGTGGTGAGTGTGAGTGGTGAGTGTACACGGACGAGTCCTGATCCAGCACGCGCTGCATCTGTAGCGTTGTCTGTGAGACCACTCACACACACACAGAGTGTACAGTGTACAGAGTGTACAGAGTGTACAGTACACAGTGTACAGAGTGTACAGAGTGTACAGTACACAGTGTACAGAGTGTACAGAGTGTACAGTACACAGTGTACAGAGTGTACAGAGTGTACAGTACAGAGTGTACAGAGTGTACAGAGGGTAGAGGGTACAGAGTGTACAGAGCGTACAGTGTGTACAGAGTGTACAGAGTGTACAGAGTGTACACAGTGTACAGAGTGTACAGTACAGAGCGTACACAGTGTGCACAGTGTACAGAGTGTACAGAGTGTACAGTACAGAGTGTACAGAGTGTACAGAGGGTAGAGGGTACAGAGTGTACAGAGCGTACAGTGTGTACAGAGTGTACAGAGCGTACAGAGTGTACACAGTGTACAGAGTGTACACAGTGTACAGAGTGTACACAGTGTACAGAGTGTACACAGTGTACAGAGTGTACAGAGTGTACACAGTGTACACAGTGTACAGAGTGTACACAGTGTACACAGTGTACAGAGTGTACACAGTGTACAGAGTGTACACAGTGTACAGAGTGTACACAGTGTACAGAGTGTACAGAGTGTACAGAGTGTACACAGTGTACAGAGGGTACAGAGTGTACAGAGTGTACAGAGTGTACAGTGTACAGAGTGTACAGAGTGTACAGAGTGTACAGAGTGTACACAGTGTACACAGTGTACAGAGTGTACACAGTGTACAGAGTGTACAGAGTGTACACAGTGTACAGAGTGTACAGAGTGTACAGAGTGTACACAGTGTACAGAGTGTACACAGTGTACAGAGTGTACAGAGTGTACAGTGTACAGAGTGTACAGAGTGTACAGAGTGTACACAGTGTACAGAGTGTACAGTGTACAGAGTGTACAGAGGGTACAGTACAGAGTGTACAGAGTGTACAGAGTGTACAGTACAGAGTGTACAGAGTGTACACAGTGTACAGAGTGTACAGAGTGTACAGTGTACACAGTGTACACAGTGCACAGAGTGTACAGAGTGTACAGTGTACAGAGTGTACAGAGTGTACAGTGTACAGAGTGTACAGAGGGTGCAGAGTGTACAGTACAGAGTGTACAGTACAGAGTGTACAGTACAGAGTGTACAGAGTGTACAGTGTGTACAGTACAGAGTGTACAGTACAGAGTGTACAGAGCGTACAGAGTGTACAGAGGGTACAGTACAGAGTGTACAGAGTGTACACAGTGTACAGAGTGTACACTGTGTACAGAGTGTACACAGTGTACAGAGTGTACAGAGTGTACAGAGTGTACAGCCTACAGAGTGTACACAGTGTACAGAGTGTACAGTACAGAGTGTACACAGCGTACACAGTGTACAGAGCGTACAGAGTGTACACAGTCTACAGAGCGTACAGAGTGTACAGAGTGTACAGAGGGTACAGAGTGTACAGAGGGTACACAGTGTACAGAGTGTACACAGTGTACACAGTGTACAGAGTGTACAGAGCGTACACAGTATACAGAGTGTACACAGTGTACAGAGGGTGAGTGGTGAGTGTGTGTGGTGAGTGTGAGCGGTGAGTGTGAGCGGTGAGTGTAAGTGGTGAGTGTGTTCACCTGTTTCATGGTTTTCTTTTTATCTGCCTCCCTCTGTAACACATCCCCCACCGTGTCCTGACGCACACAAACACACAGACACACACACACACACACCATCACATACAGACACACACACCATCACACACACACACACACCATCACATACACACACACAGACACACACAGACACACCATCACACACACACAAACACACACACACACCATCACATACAGACACACACACAGACACACCATCACACACAGACACACACCATCACATACAGACACACACACACAAACAAACACACACACCATCACACACACACACATACCATCACACACACACACATACCATCACACACACACATACCATCACACAGACACACAAACACACAGACACACACACACCATCACAAACACACACACAATCACACACACACAAACACACACACAATGGCAACAACTGCCATTCGCCACTAAGTGGCGGTGACGTCACCACGACGCTTGTGCCAGGCTATGTGCACCCTGAGGCCACGTGAAGTGTCGAACGCCCGCTGGCAGGAGGTCACGGGGCAGACCCAGGTGCCACGGGTCGACTGACTGAGATGACTGGCTGATGCACCACCTGTGCCCCCTACTGTGCCAACCTGCTGTGCTTTAGCCACCCGGCGCTCCGCTCGTTGTTGTGAGCGTCGCTCCTCCGCCCTCCGTTGTTGTTGGAGGGCGACTGCCTCCAACTGCCCAGTAGCATCCTTCACGAGCCTCCTCCACAGAGGCCGATCTTGACACCGCTGGTACCAGTCATCGGCAAGTCCACTCAGCTCCACGTCCTCCTGAACCACGTCACTCCATCTCTTCTCTAGCCCGTGCCGCGTCCGTTTAGCCCCCTCGATCCGGCCAAACAAAAGCTGTTTCGGCATGCGGTGGCTGGGCATGCGGGCTACATGACCCAGCCATCGCAGCCTTGCCTGCTGGAGGAGCCCAGATCTTTCAAAGATTTGTGAGCTCCTCACACAATCCAGCCTGGTTAAACCCAGGATGGATCGTAGGCAGGCTAGCCTAAATGTTTCTAAGCGGCGAAGATGTTCCATTAGGGGGGTCCACGTTTCGCAAGCGTAGAGAAGGGAGGGAATGACCGTGGCCGTGAAGACCTGAAGCTTAGTGCGGAGCGACAGACCAGGTAGCTTCCACACAGCGTTACGCAATCGATGAAAAGATATTGCCGCTCGACTGATTCGGAGTGAGACCTCTGCTGTTAAACTGGAGCCGGTCATAAGCACACTGCCCAGGTATGGGAAACTCTCCACTCTCTCCACAACTGCCCCATCAATGATTGGGAGTTGTGGGGGTGGAGTGTCCGATGGTACAAAATACCCAGGCAGGTGCTTAGTTTTAGTGGGGCTGATGGTAAGGCCCCACCTCTTAGTGGCACGCTCCAGTCTCAGCAGCAGCGTCTCCAACTCCTCCTCTGAATGAGCAGCTATTACCAAATCATCAGCATACATAACGTGGTTGAGCAATAGGGAGCCATCCCTTGACCGCACCCGGGCATCAATCAGCCTCCCATTATATCTGTACCATAAAGAGATGCCGCTGGTACAGCTATTGAAGGCTTCACGAACGTGGTCAAAATAGATGTTAAATAATGTGGGAGCCAGAGGACATCCCTGTCGCACCCCAAGGTGTACAGGGAATGGCTCCGACTCCCGGCCACGTAGTTTTACCTGGGCCCGCTCACCATCATGAAGGTCCTTAATGATCGTGAGCAGAGGGTCAGGTACTCCAAAAGCACGAAGAACAACCCAGAGCCCAGGCCTACTGATGGCATCATAGGCCTTGACCAGGTCAATAAAGCAGAGATATAGGTCTTGCTGGAATTCCTCACACCTCTACTGTAGCAGACGGACAGAAAATATGGCATCTGTGCAGGACCGCCCTTTCATAAAACCGCATTGGGGCTCCGCAAGCCTCTCCTCAGCGTGCCTGGCAAGGCGATGTTGAATAATCCTTGCCAGGACATTTCCCGGCACACTGAGGAGTGAGATGCCCCTGTAGTTGTTACAGTCTGTGCGGTCCCCCTTCTTAAAGAGGGGGACCACCAGGGCATCCTTCCAATCCTGCGGAACCCGTCCAGTGGTCCAGACTGTTGTTATGATGTCATATAGGGCAGTCTGTGCACAAACGCCACCCTCCCTCAGCATTTCGCTTGGGAGATCATCTCTGCCCGCTGCCTTTCCTGGTCTCAGACTCCGGATCGCCTTCAGTACTTTCTCAACAGATGGCACTTCAGCCAGCCAGTCACAGGGGGTGACTTCTTTCAATATTTGAGGCACCGCAGCCTCAGCAGGGTCATCCTCACTTTGTGCCACGATGTTTTCCTGGCTGAGGGATTTTCCCTCCCCCAGGACCTCACAGAAATGCTCAGCAAATCTGCAAACCTGTTCCTGGGGGTCAGAGATTGGATCACCGTTTTTTTCCCCTAATGATGGTAATAGGTGTGGCGCTGCAGGTTACTTTTTTGATAGAGTTAAATCGAGATTTGTGATCACGGGCCACTGAGGCAGACTCCATCTCCTCAGCAACCCGCAACCACCACCCATCCTTGCAGCGCCTCATGGCTCTCCGAACCTCCGAGCGAAGGCTGCGGTAAGCCTCCTCATTCTCTGACGTGGGATTCTGTAGCCGATGACAGTGGGCCTGTCGCTTTTTCTCAACCATCCTGAACACCTCCTCTGTCAGCCAGGGTCTCTGGGGAGGTCTGGACCGCGTACCCAAAGCAGCCATTGCAGCTGCATGAGTGACAGTCCTAAACCTCGCCCATTTACCCTCGACATCAGAAGGAGTGGGGGACGATGCCAATCCCAGCCACAGGCGATGATGAAATTCTCGCTTGCAACTTTCATCAGATAACTGAGACCAGGCCACTTTAGGTTTAAATGGGGTCCTGGGTGTACACCCACCACCGGAGTGGAAGAATGGCAGGCGCATCTTACAGATGACTAGTCGATGGTCAGAGGGCAGATCAGCTCCACGGTAGGTCCTGGTGTCAAGGACATGGGCTCGCATCCGCTGGTCCGTCACTATGTAGTCCAGCAGATGTTCTTGCTTGGACCCGGCATGCATCCATGATGTTGTGTGGATGCGCCGATGCCGGAACAGCGTGTTGGTAATTACAAGCCCATGGGCTGCACAAAAATCTAGCAGCCTCCTACCGTTGTTATTGAGCTGATCTGGCCCATGCCCTCCAATCACTCCAGACCAGATGCCAGCATCATGACCAACTCGGGCAATGAAGTCACCCAACATGATGACTCTATCCCGAGGGGCCACTTTAGCCAGCACCTGTGACAGGAGGTCATAGAAGGCATCTGACTCATCGGCTTTGCCTGCATCCCTCCACGGATGTTCGTCTTCGGTGGGGGCATAAGTCACCACGACCACCACTCCTCGCCTCAGGTTGATGGGAAGGCGAGCCCAAAGTAGCCTGGGGCTTACAGCTTCCCACACCTCACCGCCACGCTCCCACGCCCCCTTCATTCTTTTGTTCTGAAGAAGAGCCACACCCTGTTGTTTGGCAGTCTGCTGCCCCGAGTAGAGGACTGTCCACCCCTCGTGGTGGCAAGGAGCCAGAACCGGTCCACCGGCCCTCCTGAATGCTACAGAGCTCCAGGCGGTACCGATCCAGCTCCAGACAGAGGAGTGGCAGCCTCTCCTCCGCAGTGAGCGTTCGAACATTCCACGTGGCCATCCGTACACTACTATAGACTACGCTACACACCACTATACACAACTAGACACGACTATAAACTACACTATACACAACTACACACTACTATAAACTACACTATACACAACTACACACTACTATAAACTACACTACACACAACTACACACTACTATAAACTACACTACACATTACTATAAGCTACACTATACACAACTAGACACTACTATAAACTACACTATACACAACTACACACTACTATAAACTACACTATACACAACTACACACGACTATAAACTACACTATACACAACTACACACTACTATAAACTACACTATACACAACTACACACTACTATAAACTACACTATACACAACTACACACTACTATAAACTACACTATACACAACTACACACTACTATAAACTACACTATACACAACTACACACTACTATAAACTACACTATACACAACTACACACTACTATAAACTACACTATACACAACTACACACTACTATAAACTACACTATACACAACTACACACTACTATAAACTACACTATACACAAGTACACACTACTATAAACTACACTATACACAAGTACACACTACTATAAACTACACTATACACAAGTACACACTACTATAAACTACACTATAGACAACTACACACTACTATAAACTACACAATACACTACACACTACTATAAACTACACTATACGCAACTACACACTACTATAAACTACACTACACACGACTATAAACTACACTATACACTACTATAAACTACACTACACACTACTATAAACTACACTATACACTACACACTACTATAAACTAGACTACACACAACTACACACTACTATAAACTACACTACACACAACTACACACTACTATAAACTACACTACACACAACTACACACTACTATAAACTACACTATACACAACTACACACTACTATAAACTACACTATACACAACTACACACTACTATAAACTACACTATACACAACTACACACTACTATAAACTACACTATACACAACTATAAACTACACTATACACTACACACTACTATAAACTACACACTACTATAAACTACACTATACACTACACACTACTATACACTACACTACACACGACTATAAACTACACTACTATAAACGACACTATACACTACACACTACTATAAACTACACTACACACGACTATAAACTACACTCTACACTACACACTACTATAAACTACACTACACACTACTATAAACTACACTACACACTACTATAAACTACACTACACACTACTATAAACTACACACTACTATACACTACACTACACACTACTATAAACTACACTACACACTACTATAAACTACACTACACACTACTATAAACTACACTACACACTACTATAAACTACACTACACACTACTATAAACTACACTATACACAACTGCTATAAACTACACTATACACAACTACACACTACTATAAACTACACTATACACAACTACACACGACTATAAACTACACTATACACAACTACACACGACTATAAACTACACTATACACAACTACACACTACAATAAACTACACTATAGACAACTACACACTACTATAAACTACACAATACACTACACACTACTATAAACTACACTATAGACAACTACACACTACTATAAACTACACAATACACTACACACTACTATAAACTACACTATACACTACACACTGCTATAAACTACACTACACACAACTACACACTACTATAAACTACACTACACACAACTACACACGACTATAAACTACACTATACACTACTATAAACTACACTACACACTACTATAAACTACACTACACACAACTACACACTACTATAAACTACACTATACACAACTACACACTACTATAAACTACACTATACACAACTACACACTACTATAAACTACACTACACACAACTACACACTACTATAAACTACACTACACACAACTACACACTACTATAAACTACACTACACACAACTACACACTACTATAAACTACACTACACACTACTACACACTACTATAAACTACACTACACACTACTATAAACTACACTATACACTACACGACTATAAACTGCACTACACACAACTATAAACTACACTATAAACTACACTATAAACTACACTATACACTACACACTACTATAAACTACACTACACACTGCTATAAACTACACTATACACTACACACTACTATAAACTACACTATACACTACACACTGCTATAAACTACACTACACACGACTATAAACTACACTACACACAACTATAAACTACACTATAAACTACACTACACTATAAACTACACTACACACTACTATAAACTACACTACACACTACTATAAACTACACTACACACTACTATAAACTACACTACACACTACTATAAACTACACTATACACTACACACTACTATAAACTACACTACACACTAATATAAACTACACTACACACTACTATAAACTACACTACACACTACTATAAACTACACTATACACTACACACTACTATAAACTACACTACACACTACTATAAACTACACTATACACTACTATAAACTACACTATACACTACACACGACTATAAACTACACTACACACTACTATAAACTACACTACACTATAAACTACACTACACACGACTATAAACTACACTACACACTACTATAAACTACACTATACACTACACACTACTATAAACTACACTACACACAACTACACACAGCTATAAACTACACTACACACAACTACACACTACTATAAACTACACTACACACAACTACACACTACTATAAACTACACTACACACAACTACACACGACTATAAACTACACTATACACTATACACTACTATAAACTACACTACACACTACTATAAACTACACTACACACAACTACACACTACTATAAACTACACTATACACAACTACACACTACTATAAACTACACTATACACAACTACACACTACTATAAACTACACTACACACAACTACACACTACTATAAACTACACTACACACAACTACACACTACTATAAACTACACTACACACTACTACACACTACTATAAACTACACTACACACTACTATAAACTACACTATACACTACACGACTATAAACTACACTACACACAACTATAAACTACACTATAAACTACACTATAAACTACACTATACACTACACACTACTATAAACTACACTACACACTGCTATAAACTACACTATACACTACACACTACTATAAACTACACTATACACTACACACTGCTATAAACTACACTACACACGACTATAAACTACACTACACACAACTATAAACTACACTATAAACTACACTACACTATAAACTACACTACACACTACTATAAACTACACTACACACTACTATAAACTACACTACACACTACTATAAACTACACTACACACTACTATAAACTACACTATACACTACACACTACTATAAACTACACTACACACTACTATAAACTACACTATACACTACACACTACTATAAACTACACTACACACTACTATAAACTACACTACACACTACTATAAACTACACTACACACTACTATAAACTACACTATACACTACTATAAACTACACTATACACTACACACTACTATAAACTACACTACACACTACTATAAACTACACTATACACTACTATAAACTACACTATACACTACTATAAACTACACTATACACTACACACGACTATAAACTACACTACACACTACTATAAACTACACTACACTATAAACTACACTACACACGACTATAAACTACACTACACACTACTATAAACTACACTATACACTACACACGACACTCCATAAGCTCACCTCGTCGGAGTCATCGTTGAACACGGACGGCTTGGGTAGCGAGCGAAGAGGTAGCAGTGTTGTTGATGTTGTTGTCTTCTTCTTGTTGGAGAGGATGAGGCCATACCTACAGGGGCCAACAGCGTCCATGAGCGAGGCCTCCCTCTCTCTCTCTCCATTACACCCATCTCTCTCTCTCCACCTCTCTCTCTCTTATCTCTCTCCATATCTCTCTCCATATCTCTCTCCATATCTCTCTCCATATCTCTCTCCATATCTCTCTCCATATCTCTCTCCATCTCTCTCTCCATCTCTCTCTCCATCTCTCTCTCCATCACACCCATCTCTCTCACCATCTCTCTCTTATCTCTCTCTCTCCATCACCCCCATCTCTCTCCATATCTCTCTCTCCATATCTCTCTCTCCATATCTCTCTCTCCATATCTCTCTCTCCATATCTCTCTCTCCATATCTCTCTCTCCATATCTCTCTCTCCATATCTCTCTCTCCATATCTCTCTCTCCATATCTCTCTCTCCATATCTCTCTCTCCATATCTCTCTCTCCATATCTCTCTCTCCATATCTCTCTCTCCATATCTCTCTCTCCATATCTCTCTCTCCATATCTCTCTCTCCATATCTCTCTCTCCATATCTCTCTCTCCATATCTCTCTCCATATCTCTCTCCATATCTCTCTCCATATCTCTCTCTCCATATCTCTCTCCATATCTCTCTCTCCATATCTCTCGCTCCATATCTCTCTCTCCATATCTCTCTCACCATCTCTCTCTCCATCACACCCATCTCTCTCACCATCTCTCTTATCTCTCTCTCTCCATCACCCCCATCTCTCTCTCCATATCTCTCTCTCCATATCTCTCTCTCCATATCTCTCTCTCCATATCTCTCTCTCCATATCTCTCTCTCCATATCTCTCTCTCCATATCTCTCTCTCCATATCTCTCTCTCCATATCTCTCTCCATCTCTCTCTCCATCTCTCTCTCCATCTCTCTCTCCATCTCTCTCTCCATCTCTCTCTCTCCATATCTCTCTCTCCATATCTCTCTCTCCATATCTCTCTCTCCATATCTCTCTCTCCATATCTCTCTCTCCATATCTCTCTCTCCATATCTCTCTCTCCATATCTCTCTCTCCATATCTCTCTCTCCATATCTCTCTCCATCACCCTCATATCTCTCTCTCCATATCTCTCTCTCCACATCTCTCTCTCCATCTCTCTCTCTCTCCATCACCCACATCTCACTCTCCATATCTCTCTCACCATCTCTCTCTCCATCACCCACATCTCTCTCCACCTCTCTCTTTCACCATCTCTCTTTCACCATCTCTCTTTCACCATCTCTCTTTCACCATCTCTCTTTCACCATCTCTCTTTCACCGTCTCTCTCCACACGTCTCTCTCCACACGTCTCTCTCCACACGTCTCTCTCCACACGTCTCTCTCCACACGTCTCTCTCCACACGTCTCTCTCCACACGTCTCTCTCCACACGTCTCTCTCCACACGTCTCTCTCCACACGTCTCTCTCCACACGTCTCTCTCCACACGTCTCTCTCCACACGTCTCTCTCCACACGTCTCTCTCCACACGTCTCTCTCCACACGTCTCTCTCCACACGTCTCTCTCCACACCTCTCTCTCCACACCTCTCTCTCCACACGTCTCTCTCCACACGTCTCTCTCCACACGTCTCTCTCCACACGTCTCTCTCCACACGTCTCTCTCCACACCTCTCTCTCCACACCTCTCTCTCCACACCTCTCTCTCCACACCTCTCTCTCCACACCTCTCTCCATCTCTCTCTCTCTCCACCTCTCTCTCAATCTTTCTCCATCACCCACCTCTCTCTCCCCATCTCTCTTTCTCCACCTCTCTCTCCATCACCCCCATCTCTCTCTCCACATCTCTCTCCATCACCTCCATCTCTCTCTCTCCATCTATCTCCATCACCCATCTCTCTCTCTCCATCTCTCACTCTCTCCACCTCTCTCTCTCCATCTTTCTCTCTCCATTACCCACCTCTCTCGCTCTCCATCTTTCTCAATCACCCACCTCTCTCTCCCCATCTCTCTTTCTCCACCTCTCTCTCTCCATCACCCCCATCTCTCTCTCCACATCTCTCTCCATCACCTCCATCTCTCTCTCCATCTATCTCCATCACCCATCTCTCTCTCTCCATCTCTCTCCATCTCTCCACCTCTCTCTCTCATCCCTCTCTCTCTCTCTCCATCTTTCTCTCTCCATCACCCACCTCTCTCTCTCCATCTTTCTCCATCACCCACCTCTCTCTCTCTCCACCTCTCTTTCTCCACCTCTCTCTCCATCACCCCCATCTCCATCTCTCTCCATCGCTCACTCTCTCCACCTCTCTCTCCCCATCTCTCTCCATATCACTGGGATCTCCCCCGTCTCTCTCCCCCCTCTCTCTATCCCATCTCTCTGCGAGTAAAAACAGCAGCGTGGCGCGCTAACCACTGCACCACCACCGCTCCCACCCCCCCCCAAAACGAAAACTCAAAACACAAAACTCAAAACTCGCACCCAGGCGAACGGAGCGGTTTACGTTACGATTTAAAGCTTTCGCGACCGCCAAGGGGGATTTAATCTGCTTTGGTTCTTTCGGCAAAGCCGTCGCACCGGCCACGTAGAAATGAGAATCAAAACGACGAATTCAGAATTGGTAAAATAACGCGATTCAATTCTCACGCGACGTTTCGGCCACAACACAAGCGGCCTCCTTCAGGTGAAGGGACTAGACCATCTCCCTCTCTCACCATCTCCATCTCTCTCACCATCTCCATCTCTCTCTCCCCATCTCTCTCTCTCTCCATCTCTCTCTCTCTCTCCATCTCTCTCTCTCTCTCCATCTCTCTCTCTCTCTCTCCATCTCTCTCTCTCTCTCCATCTCTCTCTCTCTCTCTCCATCTCTCTCTCTCTCTCCATCTCTCTCTCTCTCCATCTCTCTCTCTCTCCATCTCTCTCTCCATCTCTCTCTCCCCATCTCTCTCTCTCTCTCCATCTCTCTCTCTCTCTCCATCTCTCTCTCTCTCTCTCCATCTCTCTCTCTCTCTCCATCTCTCTCTCCATCTCTCTCTCTCTCTCCATCTCTCTCTCTCTCTCCATCTCTCTCTCTCTCCATCTCTCTCTCTCTCCATCTCTCTCTCCATCTCTCTCTCTCTCCATCTCTCTCTCCATCTCTCTCTCTCTCCATCTCTCTCTCTCTCCATCTCTCTCTCTCTCCATCTCTCTCTCTCTCCATCTCTCTCTCTCCATCTCTCTCTCTCCATCTCTCTCTCTCCATCTCTCGCTCTCTCTCCATCTCTCTCTCTCCATCTCTCTCTCTCTCCATCTCTTTCTCTCTCCATCTCTTTCTCTCCATCTCTCTCTCTCTCTCTCCATCTCTCTCTCTCCATCACCCACCTCTCTCTCTCTCCATCTTTCTCCATCACCCACCTCTCTTTCTCCACCTCTCTCTCCATCCCCCCCATCTCTCTCCATCTCTCACTCTCTCCACCTCTCTCTCATCCCTCTCTCCCCATCTCTCTCCATATCACTGGGATCTCCCCCGTCTCTCTCCCCCCTCTCTCTCTCCCATCTCTCTGCGAGTAAAAACAGCAGCGTGGCGCGCTAACCACTGCACCACCACCGCTCCCACACCCCCCCAAAACTCAAAACACAAAACTCGCACCCAGACGAACGGAGCGGTTTACGTTACGATTTAAAGCTTTCGCGACCGCCAAGGGGGATTTAATCTGCTTTGGTTCTTTCGGCAAAGTCGTCGCACCGGCCACGTAGAAATGAGAATCAAAAGGACGAATTCAGAATTGGCAAAATAACGCGATTCAATTCTCACGCGACGTTTCGGCCCCAACACAAGCGGCCTCCTTCAGGTGAAGGGACTAGACCGAGTGGAGGACACCGCTTGGCCTCTGTGTGTGTGCGTGTGTGTGCGCGCGTGTGTGTGTTCGCTCCACTTGTGTTGTGGCCGAAACGTCGTGAGATTTTTATTTTGTTTTATTAATTTATTATTTGATTATTTCATTCTACGTGGTGACTTATTTACCGAATGAACCAATAAAAACGGGAGTGGTTTTTTTTGCACAAAACAAAAAACACACACACACACAAATCAAATCGAGGCGGATCCCTCGCGAGAAGTGATCGAAACGGCGACGCAAAACGATCGATCGATCGATTAAATTATCGACGAAAAATTTTGAGTTTGACCAAAGCATCGGAAACGTTACCCCTTGTTGAACGCCGCCATCTTCTATTTGGAATCGATTGGCGCGGAGTCGTCGCTTTATAACGAAGGCGATTCGGGCCTCGGTGGGGGGGATGGCGCGGTGTTTTCGATTCGAGTAGGAATCGATTGCGCGCCGTGTGAAAACAATGGGAATCGACGCGAAAAGGGTAAAGTTTTTGTTCGCACGACGATTCGATTCACACGGTGTGTGTGTGTGTGCGCGCGCTTCGTCCGTGGGAAACAATTTGTCAAACCGGTCGATTCGGGTTTGGGTGAGGGTTTAATTATCCAATTTAAATAATAATAATGATTGTTGTTATTAATTAATTATCGTTAATTGCATAATAATAATATTTCAACATAATTAATTGGTAATTGATGATCAAATTGAAGTTATTGATTTATATATCGAAAGAAGAAGAAGAGGAATTAAAAAAACGTTCCGGGTTGCCATTTTTTTACTTTCACGGCCCTTAGCAACGAAGGCAACAGCCTGCGGCTCGCCTAAGAAGCAAACCCCACCACCACCACCACCCCCACCACAAAAATCGCTGCAATCGTTTAAATTAACAAAAAATTAACGAGCAAGTAAGGCGCCGGAGTCACACGGAAGGCGTCTTTGATCGGTGAGCGACGTGCCGTTGTGAAATTTTATTTATTTTTAACAAATAAATTCTGCGCGGGATGTGTGCGCCGTCATAGCAACGGGCGTTCGCTGGGTGCGTTACGATCTTATAAGCGGCTATTAAAACCGTTTAAAGACGATAAGTTTATAACGCCCCCTTCGTAATAGTCAAATAATTAACAATAACGTGGGGTGGGATGGGGTGGGGAAATTCTTTGGGGTTGTTTTAAAATCGCGTAAATGATCATTGAGAATTCTGACGTGATTGCCCATTAACATGCGAACGTTTAAAACGATTTAAATCTTGACTTAAAGCTTTAGTGACTGCATGAATTAATATTCTTGGGTCTTTGGGTAAAAGTCACGTAGATAGGTTCGAATAAAAGAATTTAAAATATATATTTTTTATTTAAAAAAACAAAAATACGTTTCTATCATAACGTAAGCGATCAAAAGTCGTGATTGGTTTTTTTCCTCCGTTATATTTTTTTAAAATTATTTTTTTTTATTTGAACCTATCTACGTGACTTTACGCGAAAGACCCCCCCCAAAAAAAATGTGTAAAGATTTTTGTTTACATTAACGTAATTAAACTTTTCTCTGCGTGTGTATCGATAACATTTGGCGTAAATCGATCGATCGTGATCGTGTTTAATAAACGGGCTGAGCAAGTTTAAATGTTTTAATATTCTTTGAAATTATTAACAGAGCGATAGTTAAGTTGCAATGTCAATTAATAAACCTTGTCGTGAACATACGTAACTAAAGTTGATGCTTTAAATTGCGTTGAAGTCTACGTAGGCCTACCACAACTATATCTAATTATTATTATTATTTGTAATAATTATTCACAAAGCGATAGTTAAGTTACAATGTTAATGATAAACATTGTCGTGAACATACATAACTAAAGTTTATATTTAAAGTTGCGTTAAAGTCTACGTAGGCCTACCCAGGCACAGATCACCAAAATTATATCTGATAATTTAAATTGTTGTAATTACACTAATTAACAAAGTGATTATTACGTTACAATTTCTGTATGAGTGTGAGTCTCTGTGGGTCTCTATGAGTCTCTGTGAGTGTGAGTCTCTGTGGGTCTCTATGAGTGTGGGTCTCTATGAGTGTTAGTCTCTGTGGGTCTCTATGAGTGTGAGTCTCTGTGGGTCTCTATGAGTGTGAGTCTCTGTGGGTCTCTATGAGTGTGGGTCTCTGTGGGTCTCTATGAGTGTGGGTCTCTGTGGGTCTCTATGAGTGTGGGTCTCTGTGGGTCTCTATGAGTGTGGGTCTCTGTGGGTCTCTATGAGTGTGGGTCTCTGTGGGTCTCTATGAGTGTGGGTCTCTGTGGGTCTCTATGAGTGTGGGTCTCTGTGGGTCTCTATGAGTGTGGGTCTCTGTGGGTCTCTATGAGTGTGGGTCTCTGTGGGTCTCTATGAGTGTGGGTCTCTGTGGGTCTCTATGAGTGTGGGTCTCTGTGGGTCTCTATGAGTGTGGGTCTCTGTGGGTCTCTATGAGTGTGGGTCTCTGTGGGTCTCTATGAGTGTGAGTCTCTGTGGGTCTCTATGAGTGTGGGTCTCTGTGAGTGTGGGTCTGTGTGGGTCTCTATGGGTCTCTATGAGTGTGGGTCTCTGTGGGTCTCTATGAGTGTGAGTCTCTGTGGGTCTCTATGAGTGTGGGTCTCTGTGGGTCTCTATGAGTGTTAGTCTCTATGGGTCTCTATGAGTGTGAGTCTCTGTGGGTCTCTATGAGTGTGGGTCTCTGTGGGTCTCTATGAGTGTGGGTCTCTGTGGGTCTCTATGAGTGTGAGTCTCTGTGGGTCTCTATGAGTGTGGGTCTCTGTGGGTCTCTATGAGTGTGGGTCTCTGTGGGTCTCTATGAGTGTGGGTCTCTGTGGGTCTCTATGAGTGTGGGTCTCTGTGGGTCTCTATGAGTGTGGGTCTCTGTGGGTCTGTATGGGTCTCTGTGGGTCTCTGTGGGTCTCTATGAGTGTGGGTCTCTGTGGGTCTCTATGGGTCTCTATGCGTGTGGGTCTCTGTGGGTCTCTATGAGTGTGAGTCTCTGTGAGTCTCTGTGGGTCTCTATGAGTGCGAGTCTCTGGGGGTCTCTATGGGTGTGGGTCTCTGTGGGTCTCTATGAGTGTGAGTCTCTGTGAGTCTCTGTGGGTCTCTATGAGTGCGAGTCTCTGTGGGTCTCTATGAGTGTGGGTCTATGTGGGTCTCTATGAGTGTGAGTCTCTGTGGGTCTCTGTGGGTCTCTGTGAGTGTGGGTCTCTGTGGGTCTCTATGGGGCTCTATGGGTCTCTGGGTCTCTATGGGTTTCTATGAGTCGCTATGGGTCTCTGTGAGGCTCTATGGGTCTTTATGGGTCTGTATGGGTCTCTGTGAGTCTCTGTGGGTCTCTGTG
The DNA here is from genome assembly GCF_048934315.1 of Petromyzon marinus. NCBI lineage: Eukaryota > Metazoa > Chordata > Hyperoartia > Petromyzontiformes > Petromyzontidae > Petromyzon > Petromyzon marinus. The sequence continues at coordinate 2,316,819 of NC_133743.1, forward strand.
GGTCTCTGTGAGTCTCTATGAGTCTCTATGGGTCTGTGAGTCTCTGTGGGTCTCTATGGGTCTCTGTGGTTCTCTGTGGGTCTCTATGAGTGTGGGTCTCTATGGGTCTCTATGGGTCACTGTGAGTGTGAGCCTCTATGGGTCTCTATGAGTGTGGGTTTCTATGGGTCTCTGTGAGTGTGAGTCTCTGTGGGTCTCTATGAGTGTGGGTCTCTATGGGTCTCTATGAGTGTGGGTCTCTATGAGTGTGGGTCTCTATGGGTCTCTATGAGTGTGAGTCTCTATGGGTCTATGGGTCTCTATGAGTGTGGGTCTCTGTGGGTCTCTGTGAGTGTGGGTCTCTATGGGTCTCTATGAGTGTGAGTCTCTATGGGTCTATGGGTCTCTATGAGTGTGGGTCTCTGTGGGTCTCTGTGAGTGTGGGTCTCTATGAGTGTGGGTCTCTGTGGGTCTCTGTGAGTGTGGGTCTCTATGGGTCTCTATGAGTGTGAGTCTCTATGGGTCTGTGGGTCTCTATGGGTCTCTATGGGTCTCTATGGTTCTCTATGGGTCTCTGTGGGTCTCTGTGGGTCTCTGCACTGTCTCTGCACTGTCTCTGCACTGTACCTGCACTCTCCCTGCACTCTCCCTGCACTCTCCCTGCACTGTCCCTGCACTGTCTCTGCACTGTCTCTGCACTGTACCTGCACTCTCCCTGCACTCTCCCTGCACTGTCTCTGCACTACCTTTGCGAAAATCGATTTTATTTTTATTTATTTTATTTTTTTCATTTCAGGAGACAGCCACGGGGAGTTTTAGTCGGAGTCGCCATGGGGGACCTGAGCCAGCAGAATCTGGGTGAGTCCACCCTTTGGTAGTCCACCTTGTGGTAGTCCACCTTCCACTCTGTGGTAGTCCACCTGCCACTCTGTGGTAGTCCACTCTGTGGTAGTCCACCTGCCACTCTGTGGTAGTCCACCTTCCACTCTGTCGTAGTCCACTCTGTGGTAGTCCACTCTGTGGTAGTCCACCTTGTGGTAGTCCACCTTCCACTCTGTGGTAGTCCACCTTCCACTCTGTGGTAGTCCACTCTGTGGTAGTCCACCTTCCACTCTGTCGTAGTCCACTCTGTGGTAGTCCACCTTGTGGTAGTCCACCTTCCACTCTGTGGTAGTCCACTCTGTGGTAGTCCACCTTGTGGTAGTCCACCCTTTGGTAGTCCACCTTGTGGTAGTCCACCTTCCACTCTGTGGTAGTCCACCTGCCACTCTGTGGTAGTCCACTCTGTGGTAGTCCACCTTCCATTCTGTGGTAGTCCACCTTCCACTCTGTAGTAGTCCACCTTCCACTCTGTAGTAGTCCACCTTCTACTCTGTAGTAGTCCACCTTCCACTCTGTAGTAGTCCACTCTGTGGTAGTCCACTCTGTGGTAGTCCACCTTCCTCTCTGTGGTAGTCCACTCTGTGGTAGTCCACCTTCCACTCTGTGGTAGTCCACTCTGTGGTAGTCCACCTGCCACTCTGTGGTAGTCCACTCTGTGGTAGTCCACCTTCCACTCTGTAGTAGTCCACCTTCCTCTCTGTGGTAGTCCACTCTGTGGTAGTCCACCTTCCACTCTGTAGTAGTCCACCTTCCACTCTGTGGTAGTCCACTCTGTGGTAGTCCACCTTCCACTCTGTGGTAGTCCACCTTCCACTCTGTGGTAGTCCACTCTGTGGTAGTCCACCTTCCACTCTGTAGTAGTCCACCTTCCACTCTGTGGTAGTCCACCTTCCACTCTGTGATAGTCCACTCTGTGGTAGTCCACTCTGTGGTAGTCCACCTTCCACTCTGTAGTAGTCTACCTTCCTCTCTGTGGTAGTTCACTCTGTGGTAGTCCACCTTCCACTCGGTGGTAGTCCACCTTCCACTCTGTAGTAGTCCACCTTCCACTCTGTGGTAGTCCACCTTCCACTCTGTGGTAGTCCACTCTGTGGTAGTCCACCTTCCACTCTGTAGTAGTCCACCTTCCACTCTGTAGTAGTCCACTCTGTGGTAGTCCACCTTCCACTCTGTAGTAGTCCACCTTCCTCTCTGTGGTAGTCCACTCTGTGGTAGTCCACTCTGTGGTAGTCCACCTTCCTCTCTGTGGTAGTCCACTCTGTGGTAGTCCACCTTCCACTCTGTAGTAGTCCACCTTCCACTCTGTAGTAGTCCACCTTCCTCTCTGTGGTAGTCCTCTCAGTGGTAGTCCACCTTCCACTCTGTAGTAGTCCACCTTCCTCTCTGTGGTAGTCCACTCTGTGGTAGTCCACCCTGTGGTAGTCCACCTTCCACTCTGTGGTAGTCCACCCTGTGGTAGTCCACCTTCCACTCTGTGGTAGTCCACCTTCCACTCTGTGGTAGTCTACTCTGCGGTAGTCCACCTTTTGGGAGTCCACCTTCCACTCTGTGGTAGTCCACCCTGTGGTAGTCCACTCTGTGGTAGTCCACCTTCTGCTCTGTGGTAGTCCACCTTCCACTCTGTGGTAGTCCACCTTCCATTCTGTGGTAGTCCACCTTCCACTCTGTCGTAGTCCACCTTCTGCTCTGTGGTAGTCCACCTTCCACTCTGTGGTAGTCCACCTTCCACTCTGTCCTAGTCCACCTTCCACTCTGTCGTAGTCCACCTGCCTAGTAATGTATAGTATAGTGTATAGTGTAGTAGTGTATAGTGTAGTAGTGAATAGTGTAGTGTATAGTGTAGTAGTGTATAGTGTAGTAGTGTATAGTGTAGTAGTGTATAGTGTAGTGTATAGTGTAGTGTATAGTGTAGTAGTGTATAATGTAGTAGTGTATAGTGTAGTGTATAGTGTAGTAGTGTATAGTGTAGTAGTGTATAGTGTAGTAGTGTATAGTGTAGTAGTGTATAGTGTAGTGTATAGTGTAGTGTATAGTGTAATGTATAGTGTAGTGTCTAGTGTATAGTATAGTATAGTGTGTAGTGTATAGTGTAGTGTGTAGTGTAGTGTGTAGTGTATAGTGTAGTGTATAGTGTAGTGTATAGTAGTGTAGTGTATAGTAGTGTAGTGTATAGTAGTGTAGCGTATAGTGTAGTGTATAGTGTGTAGTGTAGTAGTGTATAGTGTGTAGTGTAGTAGTGTATAGTGTAGTGTATAGTAGTGTAGTGTATAGTGTAGTGTATAGTGTAGTGTATAGTGTACAGTGTGTAGTGTATAGTGTAGTGTATAGTGTAATGTATAGTGTAGTGTGTAGTGTAGTGTATAGTGTAGTGTATAGTGTAGTGTATAGTGTAGTGTATAGTGCAGTGTATAGTAGTGTAGTGTATAGTGTAGTGTATAGTGTAGTGTATAGTGTACAGTGTGTAGTGTATAGTGTAGTGTATAGTGTAATGTATAGTGTAGTGTGTAGTGTAGTGTATAGTGTAGTGTATAGTGTAGTGTATAGTGTAGTGTATAGTGCAGTGTATAGTGTAGTGTATAGTAGTGTATAGTATAGTGTAGTGTATAGTAGTGTAGTGTATAGTGTAGTGTATAGTGTAGTGTATAGTGTACAGTGTGTAGTGTATAGTGTAGTGTATAGTGTAATGTATAGTGTAGTGTGTAGTGTAGTGTATAGTGTAGTGTATAGTGTAGTGTATAGTGTAGTGTATAGTGCAGTGTATAGTGTAGTGTATAGTAGTGTATAGTATAGTGTAGTGTATAGTGTAGTGTATAGTGTAGTGTATAGTGTGTAGTGTACAGTGTGTAGTGTAGTAGTGTATAGTGTAGTGTATAGTGTAGTAGTGTATAGTGTAGTGTGTAGTGTAGTGTATAGTGTAGTGTATAGTGTAGTAGTGTATAGTGTAGTAGTGTAGTAGTGTATAGTGTAGTAGTGTATAGTGTAGTAGTGTATAGTGTAGTGTATAGTGTAATGTATAGTGTAGTGTGTAGTGTATAGTATAGTATAGTGTGTAGTGTATAGTGTAGTGTGTAGTGTAGTGTGTAGTGTATAGTGTAGTGTATAGTGTAGTGTATAGTAGTGTAGTGTATAGTAGTGTAGTGTATAGTAGTGTAGCGTATAGTGTAGTGTATAGTGTGTAGTGTAGTAGTGTATAGTGTGTAGTGTAGTAGTGTATAGTGTAGTGTATAGTAGTGTAGTGTATAGTGTAGTGTATAGTGTAGTGTATAGTGTGTAGTGTACAGTGTGTAGTGTATAGTGTAGTGTATAGTGTAATGTATAGTGTAGGGTGTAGTGTAGTGTATAGTGTAGTGTATAGTGTAGTGTATAGTGTAGTGTATAGTGCAGTGTATAGTGTAGTGTATAGTAGTGTATAGTATAGTGTAGTGTATAGTGTAGTGTATAGTGTGTAGTGTACAGTGTGTAGTGTAGTAGTGTATAGTGTAGTGTATAGTGTGTAGTGTAGTAGTGTATAGTGTAGTGTATAGTGTAGTGTATAGTGTAGTGTAGTGTATAGTGTAGTGTATAGTGTAGTGTATAGTATATAGTATAGTATAGTGTACAGTGTGTAGTGTATAGAGTAGTGTATAGAGTAGTGTATAGTGTAGTGTATAGTGTAGTGTATAGTGTAGTGTATAGTAGTGTATAGTGTAGTGTATAGTGTAGTGTATAGTGTAGTAGTGTATAGTGTAGTGTATAGTGTAGTAGTGTATAGTGTAGTGTATTGTGTAGTAGTGTATAGTGTAGTAGTGTATAGTGTAGTGTATAGTGTAGTGTATAGTAGTGTATAGTCTAGTGTATAGTAGTGTATAGTGTAGTGTATAGTAGTGTAGTGTATAGTGTAGTGTATAGTGTAGTGTATAGTGTAGTGTGTAGTGTATAGTGTAGTGTATAGTGTAGTGTATAGTAGTGTATAGAGTAGTGTATAGTAGTGTATAGAGTAGTGTATAGTTTAGTGTATAGTGTAGTGTGTAGTGTAGTGTATAGTGTAGTGTATAGTGTAGTGTATAGTGTAGTGTATAGTGTAGTAGTGTATAGTAGTGTATAGTGTAGTGTATAGTGTAGTAGTGTATAGTAGTGTATAGTGTAGTGTATAGTAGTGTATAGTGTATAGTATAGTGTAGTGTATAGTGTAGTAGTGTATAGTGTAGTAGTGTATAGTGTAGTGTATAGTGTAGTGTATAGTGTAGTGTATAGTGTAGTAGTGTATAGTGTAGTAGTGTATAGTGTAGTAGTGTATAGTGTAGTGTATAGTGTAGTGTATAGTGTAGTGTATAGTGTAGTAGTGTATAGTGTAGTAGTGTATAGTGTAGTGTATAGTGTAGTGTATAGTGTAGTGTATAGTGTAGTAGTGTATAGTGTAGTGTATAGTGTAGTGTATAGTGTAGTAGTGTATAGTGTAGTGTATAGTGTAGTAGTGTATAGTGTAGTAGTGTATAGTGTAGTAGTGTATAGTGTAGTGTATAGTGTAGTGTATAGTAGTGTATAGTGTAGTGTATAGTAGTGTATAGTGTAGTGGATAGTAGTGTAGTGTATAGTGTAGTGTATAGTGTAGTGTATAGTGTAGTGTATAGTGTAGTGTATAGTGTATAGTGTAGTGTATAGTGTAGTGTATAGTAGTGTATAGAGTAGTGTATAGTAGTGTATAGAGTAGTGTATAGTTTAGTGTGTAGTGTAGTGTGTAGTGTAGTGTATAGTGTAGTGTATAGTGTAGTGTATAGTGTAGTGTATAGTGTAGTGTATAGTGTAGTAGTGTATAGTGTAGTGTATAGTGTAGTGTATAGTGTAGTAGTGTATAGTAGTGTATAGTGTAGTGTATAGTGTAGTGTATAGTGCAGTGTATAGTGTAGTGTATAGTGTAGTGTATAGTGTAGTGTATAGTGTAGTAGTGTATAGTAGTGTATAGTGTAGTGTATAGTGTAGTGTATAGTGTATAGTATAGTGTAGTGTATAGTGTAGTGTATAGTGTATAGTATAGTGTAGTGTATAGTGTAGTGTATAGTGCAGTGTATAGTAGTGTAGTGTATAGTGTAGTGTATAGTGTAGTGTATAGTGTACAGTGTGTAGTGTATAGTGTAGTGTATAGTGTAATGTATAGTGTAGTGTGTAGTGTAGTGTATAGTGTAGTGTATAGTGTAGTGTATAGTGTAGTGTATAGTGCAGTGTATAGTGTAGTGTATAGTAGTGTATAGTATAGTGTAGTGTATAGTAGTGTAGTGTATAGTGTAGTGTATAGTGTAGTGTATAGTGTACAGTGTGTAGTGTATAGTGTAGTGTATAGTGTAATGTATAGTGTAGTGTGTAGTGTAGTGTATAGTGTAGTGTATAGTGTAGTGTATAGTGTAGTGTATAGTGCAGTGTATAGTGTAGTGTATAGTAGTGTATAGTATAGTGTAGTGTATAGTGTAGTGTATAGTGTAGTGTATAGTGTGTAGTGTACAGTGTGTAGTGTAGTAGTGTATAGTGTAGTGTATAGTGTAGTAGTGTATAGTGTAGTGTGTAGTGTAGTGTATAGTGTAGTGTATAGTGTAGTAGTGTATAGTGTAGTAGTGTAGTAGTGTATAGTGTAGTAGTGTATAGTGTAGTAGTGTATAGTGTAGTGTATAGTGTAATGTATAGTGTAGTGTGTAGTGTATAGTATAGTATAGTGTGTAGTGTATAGTGTAGTGTGTAGTGTAGTGTGTAGTGTATAGTGTAGTGTATAGTGTAGTGTATAGTAGTGTAGTGTATAGTAGTGTAGTGTATAGTAGTGTAGCGTATAGTGTAGTGTATAGTGTGTAGTGTAGTAGTGTATAGTGTGTAGTGTAGTAGTGTATAGTGTAGTGTATAGTAGTGTAGTGTATAGTGTAGTGTATAGTGTAGTGTATAGTGTGTAGTGTACAGTGTGTAGTGTATAGTGTAGTGTATAGTGTAATGTATAGTGTAGGGTGTAGTGTAGTGTATAGTGTAGTGTATAGTGTAGTGTATAGTGTAGTGTATAGTGCAGTGTATAGTTTAGTGTATAGTAGTGTATAGTATAGTGTAGTGTATAGTGTAGTGTATAGTGTGTAGTGTACAGTGTGTAGTGTAGTAGTGTATAGTGTAGTGTATAGTGTGTAGTGTAGTAGTGTATAGTGTAGTGTATAGTGTAGTGTATAGTGTAGTGTAGTGTATAGTGTAGTGTATAGTGTAGTGTATAGTATATAGTATAGTATAGTGTACAGTGTGTAGTGTATAGAGTAGTGTATAGAGTAGTGTATAGTGTAGTGTATAGTGTAGTGTATAGTGTAGTGTATAGTAGTGTATAGTGTAGTGTATAGTGTAGTGTATAGTGTAGTAGTGTATAGTGTAGTGTATAGTGTAGTAGTGTATAGTGTAGTGTATAGTGTAGTAGTGTATAGTGTAGTAGTGTATAGTGTAGTAGTGTATAGTGTAGTGTATAGTGTAGTGTATAGTAGTGTATAGTCTAGTGTATAGTAGTGTATAGTGTAGTGTATAGTAGTGTAGTGTATAGTGTAGTGTATAGTGTAGTGTATAGTGTAGTGTGTAGTGTATAGTGTAGTGTATAGTGTAGTGTATAGTAGTGTATAGAGTAGTGTATAGTAGTGTATAGAGTAGTGTATAGTTTAGTGTATAGTGTAGTGTGTAGTGTAGTGTATAGTGTAGTGTATAGTGTAGTGTATAGTGTAGTGTATAGTGTAGTAGTGTATAGTAGTGTATAGTGTAGTGTATAGTGTAGTAGTGTATAGTAGTGTATAGTGTAGTGTATAGTAGTGTATAGTGTATAGTATAGTGTAGTGTATAGTGTAGTAGTGTATAGTGTAGTAGTGTATAGTGTAGTGTATAGTGTAGTGTATAGTGTAGTGTATAGTGTAGTAGTGTATAGTGTAGTAGTGTATAGTGTAGTAGTGTATAGTGTAGTGTATAGTGTAGTGTATAGTGTAGTGTATAGTGTAGTAGTGTATAGTGTAGTAGTGTATAGTGTAGTGTATAGTGTAGTGTATAGTGTAGTGTATAGTGTAGTAGTGTATAGTGTAGTGTATAGTGTAGTGTATAGTGTAGTAGTGTATAGTGTAGTGTATAGTGTAGTAGTGTATAGTGTAGTAGTGTATAGTGTAGTAGTGTATAGTGTAGTGTATAGTGTAGTGTATAGTAGTGTATAGTGTAGTGTATAGTAGTGTATAGTGTAGTGGATAGTAGTGTAGTGTATAGTGTAGTGTATAGTGTAGTGTATAGTGTAGTGTATAGTGTAGTGTATAGTGTATAGTGTAGTGTATAGTGTAGTGTATAGTAGTGTATAGAGTAGTGTATAGTAGTGTATAGAGTAGTGTATAGTTTAGTGTGTAGTGTAGTGTGTAGTGTAGTGTATAGTGTAGTGTATAGTGTAGTGTATAGTGTAGTGTATAGTGTAGTGTATAGTGTAGTAGTGTATAGTGTAGTGTATAGTGTAGTGTATAGTGTAGTAGTGTATAGTAGTGTATAGTGTAGTGTATAGTGTAGTGTATAGTGCAGTGTATAGTGTAGTGTATAGTGTAGTGTATAGTGTAGTGTATAGTGTAGTAGTGTATAGTAGTGTATAGTGTAGTGTATAGTGTAGTGTATAGTGTATAGTATAGTGTAGTGTATAGTGTAGTGTATAGTGTATAGTATAGTGTAGTGTATAGTGTAGTGTATAGTAGTGTATAGTGTATAGTATAGTGTAGTGTATAGTGTAGTGTATGCTGAACCGTGCTAACCAGCGCCTCGCCCCTCCCCCAGGCATCACCCTGGGAGTCTTCATCTCCCTGCTGATGACGATGGTGGTGTTGGTATAGTAGTGTAGTGTATTGTAGTGTATAGTGTAGTGTATAGTGTAGTGTATAGTATAGTGTAGTGTATAGTGTAGTGTATAGTGTAGTGTATAGTGTAGTGTATAGTAGTGTATAGTGTAGTAGTGTATAGTGTAGTAGTGTATAGTGCATAGTATAGTGTAGTGTATAGTGTAGTGTATAGTGGTGTATAGTGTATAGTATAGTGTAGTGTATAGTGTAGTGTATAGTGGTGTATAGTGTATAGTATAGTGTAGTGTATAGTGTAGTGTATGCTGAACCGTGCTAACCAGCGCCTCGCCCCTCCCCCAGGCATCACCCTGGGAGTCTTCATCTCCCTGCTGATGACGATGGTGGTGTTGGTTCTGTACGTTTACCGCCCGCTGAGGCCGGGGGCCTAACCTCGTCACGGCCGACACCTCCTCAGCCTCCTCAGCCTCCTCTTCCTCGTCATTACACCTCCTCTGCCAACAAAAAACTTAAACATTTTCTGACAAAGGGATTCATGTTTGTAGCATTAACCACACAATACCTGCAGTCAAAATGCCAACAAAAAAAAACATTAATATGATCATACACGATGGGTGGCATTGTCCTCGACACTGATTGGTCCACACCAAGGGGGGACGGCTTTCTCTTTAGCCTCCAGCCAAGTGGTGTTAGACCACCAGATGACGACTCCAAAAGGCGTTCACACAGCTCAGAGACAACACCGCTAGCAGAGTAACGAGGGCTCAGGGGTGACCATCCACATCATCATTGGGCCTCACTCTTTGGTTCTATTGGGTAAAGTCACGTAGTAGGTAAAAAATAAAATAACAAAAATCACAACGTTTCGGCCACAACACAAGCGGCCTTCATCAGGTGAAGGGACGAGGCTGTCTGGTAGGACAGCGCTGGAGTGGGAGAAGCCACGCTCAGATCGCGACCTTTAAGCTGTGTTAGAAGTAAAACACCAAGCGCCTTGACAAAGGAATTAGCATAGAATTTAGCATTGAAATGGCTCATCGAAATAGCTACGTTAAAGTATACACATCCGCAGAGGCACCCCTTGACAAAGGAATTAGCATATAATTTAGCATTGAAATGGCTCATCGAAATAGCTAAGTTAAAGCATACACATCCGCAGAGGTACCCCTTGACAAAGGAATTAGCATAGAATTTAGCATTGAAATGGCTCATTGAAATAGCTAAGTTAAAGCATACACATCTGCAGAGGTACCCCTTGACAAAGGAATTAGCATAGAATTTAGCATTGAAATGGCTCATTGAAATAGCTAAGTTCAAGTATACACATCTGCAGAGGTACCCCTTGACAAAGGAATTAGCATAGAATTTAGCATTGAAATGGCTCATCGAAATAGCTAAGTTAAAGTATACACATCCGCAGAGGTACCCCTTGACAAAGGAATTAGCATAGAATTTAGCATTGAAATGGCTCATCGAAATAGCCAAGTTAAAGTGTACACATCCGCAGAGGTACCCCTTGACAAAGGAATTAGCATATAATTTAGCATTGAAATGGCTCATCGAAATAGCTAAGTTAAAGTATACACATCCGCAGAGGCACCCCTTGACAAAGGAATTAGCATAGAATTTAGCATTGGAATGGCTCATCGAAATAGCTAAGTTAAAGTATACACATCCGCAGAGGCACCTCTTGACAAAGGAATTAGCATAGAATTTAGCATTGAAATAGCTGAGTGATTAGCTTGTAACTGGTCACAGAAATAGCTGTGTTAAAGTCAGGCCTCCTTTACCACTACCAATATGTAATAATAATAACAGTGTTTTCCCCCTTTTCTCTGGCAGCAAAACTGAAACCTTTTCTGACAAGGGGATTCATGTTGTAGCATTAACCCACTAATACCTGCAGTGAAAAATGCAAACATAAAACAACACACACACACACAACCTTGGTGTTAGCTCGACTTTGAACCATTGTTATAGTAAGAACTTATCCTTGGTTCTTTCGGTAAAGTCACGTTGAAGGGGAACAATAAAATAATAAAAAATATATAAAACAATAAAAATTCTCACGACGTTTCGACTTTGACGGCTTCTTACCCTTGGTTTTATTTCACACCTGATGATGACTGTTTGTGTTACGGTCGAAACGTCGTGAGGATTTTATTGTTTTGTATATATATATTTTATTTATTATTTTATCGTTTCACTTTCAACGTGACTTTACCGAAAGCACCAAGAATATGAATCACTGCAGTCACGAACGCTTTAAATCATAGTAGGACTTGTTTACCGCTTATTTAAGATTTTAGATTCCTATACGTGTTGGAACGTATGCACCATCCTGCCAAAGTAAATTCCGTGTCCTGTGTGAAGTTTCATGGCGAATGAAACCCTTTTGTGATTCTGATTCTGACACTATGATAGTACACGATGGGTGGCATTGTCCTCGACACTGATTGGTCCACAGCAAGGGGGACGGCTTTCTCTTTAGCCTCCAGCCAAGTGGTGTTAGACCACCAGATGACGACTCCAAAAGGCGTTCACACAGCTCAGAGACAACACCGCTAGCAGAGTAACGAGGGGCTCGGGGTGAGCATCCACATCATCATTAGATCTCCTTTGCCCAGTACCAAAATGTAATAATAATAATTACAGTGTTTTCCCCCTTGTTTCTACCAACAAAACTGAAACTTTTTGACAAAGGGATTCATGTTGTAGCATTAACCACCAATACCTGCAGTCAAAATGCAAACATAAAACACAAACTCTGATAACATGATAATATTTGATGCATTGTCCTCGACACTGATTGGTCCACAGCAAGGGGGACGGCTTTCTCTTTAGCCTCCAGCCAATTGGTGTTAGACCACCAGATGACGACTCCAAAAGGCGTTCACACAGCTCAGAGACAACACCGCTAGCAGAGTAACGAGGGGCTCAGGGTGAGCATCCACATCATCATTAGATCTCCTTTGCCCAGTACCAATATGTAATAATAATAATTACAGTGTTTCCCCCCTTGTTTCTACCAACAAAACTGAAACTTTTTGACAAGGGGATTCATGTTTACCGCATTAACCCACTAATACCTGCAGTGAAAAATGCAAACACAAAACAACACACACACACAACCTTGGTGTTAGCTCGACTTTGAACCATTGTTAAAGTAAGAACTTATCCTTGGTTCTTTCGGTAAAGTCACGTTGAAGGGGAACAATAAAATAATAAAAAATATATATAAAACAATAAAAATTCTCACGACGTTTCGACTTTGACGGCTTCTTACCCTTGGTTTTATTTCACACCTGATGATGACTGTTTGTGTTACGGTCGAAACGTCGTGAGGATTTTATTGTTTTGTATATATATATTTTATTTATTATTTTATCGTTTCACTTTCAACGTGACTTTACCGAAAGCACCAAGAATATGAATCACTGCAGTCACGAACGCTTTAAATCATAGTAGGACTTGTTTACCGCTTATTTAAGATTTTAGATTCCTATACGTGTTGGAACGTATGCACCATCCTGCCAAAGTAAATTCCGTGTCCTGTGTGAAGTTTCATGGCGAATGAAACCCTTTTGTGATTCTGATTCTGACACTGTGATAGTACACGATGGGTGGCATTGTCCTCGACACTGATTGGTCCACACCAAGGGGGGACGGCTTTCTCTTTAGCCTCCAGCCAAGTGGTGTTAGACCACCAGATGACGACTCCAAAAGGCGTTCACACAGCTCAGAGACAACACCGCTAGCAGAGTAACGAGGGGCTCAGGGTGAGCATCCACATCATCATTAGAACTCCTTTGCCCAGTACCAATATGTAATAATAATAATTACAGTGTTTCCCCCCTTGTTTCTACCAACAAAACTGAAACTTTTTGACAAGGGGATTCATGTTGTAGCATTAACCCACTAATACCTGCAGTGAAAAATGCAAACATAAAACAACACACACACACAACCTTGGTGTTAGCTCGACTTTGAACCATTGTTAAAGTAAGAACTTATCCTTGGTTCTTTCGGTAAAGTCACGTTGAAGGGGAACAATAAAATAATAATAAAAAAATATATATAAAACAATAAAAATTCTCACGACGTTTCGACTTTGACGGCTTCTTACCCTTGGTTTTATTTCACACCCGATGATGACTGTTTGTGTTACGGTCGAAACGTCGTGAGGATTTTATTGTTTTGTATATATTTTTATTTATTATTTAATCGTTTCACTTTCAACGTGACTTTACCGAAAGCACCAAGAATATGAATCACTGCAGTCACGAACGCTTTAAATCATAGTAGGACTTGTTTACCGCTTATTTAAGATTTTAGATTCCTATACGTGTTGGAACGTATGCACCATCCTGCCAAAGTAAATTCCGTGTCCTGTGTGAAGTTTCATGGCGAATGAAACCCTTTTGTGATTCTGATTCTGACACTATGATACACTACACTATACACTACACTATACACTACACTGTAACACTATACACTACACTGTAACACTATACACTACACTATACACTACACTACTATACACTACAACTATACACTACTATACACTATACTGTAACACTATACACTATAACACTATACACTCCACTACTATACAATCCACTACTATACACTACACTATACACTACGCTATACACTACACTATGCACTACACTACTATACACTACACTATTACACTATACACTACACTACTATACACTATACACTACACTCCACTACTATACACTACACTATTACACTATACACTACACTACTATACACTACACTATACACTACTACTACACTATCCACTACACTATTATACACTACACTATACACTACACTACTATACACTACACTTACACTATACACTACACTACTACACTACACTATTACACTATACACTCCACTACTATACACTACACTATTACACTATACAGTACACTATACACTACACACTACTGTACACTACACTATACACTACACACTACACTACTATACACTACACTACTAGATTATACACTACACTACTATACACTACACTATACACTACTAGATTATACACTACACACTACACTATACACTACACTACTGTACACTACACTATACAGTACACTATACACTACTAGATTATACACTACACTACACTATACACTACTGTACACTACACTATACAGTACACTATACACTACTAGATTATACACTATACTACACACTACACTATACACTACACTACTGTACACTACACTACTATACACTACACTATACACTACTAGATTATACACTTCATAATAAAGGTTTTTGGGGGTTAGATCGCGTTATTTATAAGTGTGTCGTAACCCTCCACCACCCGACACGGCCAAGCAGCAAAATAAAGTGTCACGTTGACAGAAGACAAATTAGTTCACTACTTTAGCCCCCACACCGGTGGTGTTGTTGAAGAGTGAATCCACAACATTGTGTGGTGGTGGTGGTGGTGGTTGTGTGGTTGGGTGGTTGGGTGGTTGGGTGGTTGGTTGGTTGGGTGGTTGGTTGGGTGGTTGGTTGGTGGGGTGGTTGGTTGGGTGGTTGGTTGGGTGGGTGGTTGGGTGGTTGGGTGGTTGGTTGGGTGGTTGGGTGGTTGGTTGGGTGGTTGGTTGGGTGGTTGGTTGGTTGGGTGGTTGGTTGGGTGGTTGGTTGGGTGGTTGGTTGGGTGGGTGGGGTGGTTGGTTGGGTGGTTGGTTGAGTGGTTGGTTGGTTGGGTGGTTGGTTGGGTGGTTGGTTGTGTTGGTTGGTGGGGTGGTTGGTTGGGTGGTTGGTTGGGTGGTTGGTTGGTTGGGTGGTTGGTTGGGTGGTTGGTTGGGTGGTTGGTTGGGTGGTTGGTTGGGTGGGTGGGGTGGTTGGTTGGGTGGTTGGTTGAGTGGTTGGTTGGTTGGGTGGTTGGTTGGGTGGTTGGTTGTGTTGGTTGGTGGGGTGGTTGGTTGGGTGGTTGGTTGGGTGGTTGGTTGGGTGGTTGGTTGGGTGGGTGGGGTGGTTGGTTGGGTGGTTGGTTGGGTGGTTGGTTGGTTGGGTGGTTGGTTGAGTGGTTGGTTGGTTGGGTGGTTGGTTGTGTTGGTTGGTGGGGTGGTTGGTTGGGTGGTTGGTTGGGTGGTTGGTTGGGTGGTTGGTTGGGTAGGTGGGGTGGTTGGTTGGGTGGTTGGTTGGGTGGTTGGTTGGTTGGTGGTTGGTTGAGTGGTTGGTTGGTTGGGTGGTTGGTTGTGTTGGTTGGTGGGGTGGTTGGTTGGGTGGTTGGTTGGGTGGTTGGTTGGGTGGGTGGGGTGGTTGGTTGGGTGGTTGGTTGGGTGGTTGGTTGGTTGGGTGGTTGGTTGAGTGGTTGGTTGGTTGGGTGGTTGGTTGGGTGGTTGTGTGGGGTGGTTGTGTTGGTTGGGTGGTTGGGTGGTTGGGTGGTTGGTTGGTTGGGTGGTTGGTTGGGTGGTTGGTTGGTTGGGTGGTTGTATTGGTTGGTTGGGTGGTTGGTTGGGTGGTTGGGTGGTTGGTTGGTTGGGTGGTTGGTTGGGTGGTTGGTTGGTTGGGTGGTTGGTTGGGTGGTTGGTTGGGTGGTTGGGTGGTTAGTTGGGTGGTTGGTTGGTTGGTTGGGTGGTTGGGTGGTTGGGTGGGTGGTTGGGTGGTTGTGTTGGGTGGTTGGTTGGGTGGTTGGTCGGTGGGGTGCTTGGGTGGTGGTTGGGTGGTTGGTTGGGTGGTTGTGTTGGGTGGTTGGGTGGTTGGTTGGGTGGTTGGTTGGTGGGGTGGTTGGTTGGGTGGTTGGGTGGTTGGTTGGTTGGGTGGTTGGTTGGTTGGTTGGGTGGTTGGTTGGGTGGTTGGGTGGTTGGTTGGTTGGGTGGTTGGGTGGTTGGTTGGTTGGGTGGGTGGTTGGGTGGTTGGTTGGGTGGTTGGGTGGTTGGTTGGGTGGTTGGGTGGGTGGTTGGTTGGTTGGGTGGTTGGTTGGGTGGTTGGTTGGTTGGGTGGTTGGTTGGGTGGTTGGTTGAGTGGTTGGTTGGTTGGGTGGTTGGTTGGGTGGTTGGTTGGGTGGTTGGTTGGGTGGTTGGTTGGGTGGGGTGGTTGGTTGGGTGGTTGGTTGAGTGGTTGGTTGGTTGGGTGGTTGGTTGGGTGGTTGGTTGTGTTGGTTGGTGGGGTGGTTGGTTGGGTGGTTGGTTGGGTGGTTGGTTGGGTGGTTGGTTGGGTGGGTGGGGTGGTTGGTTGGGTGGTTGGTTGGGTGGTTGGTTGGTTGGGTGGTTGTTGAGTGGTTGGTTGGTTGGGTGGTTGGTTGTGTTGGTTGGTGGGGTGGTTGGTTGGGTGGTTGGTTGGGTGGTTGGTTGGGTGGGTGGGGTGGTTGGTTGGGTGGTTGGTTGGGTGGTTGGTTGGTTGGGTGGTTGGTTGAGTGGTTGGTTGGTTGGGTGGTTGGTTGTGTTGGTTGGGGTTGGTTGGGTGGTTGGTTGGGTGGTTGGTTGGGTGGTTGGTTGGGTGGTTGGTTGGGTGGGGTGGTTGGTTGGGTGGTTGGTTGGGTGGTTGGTTGGTTGGGTGGTTGGTTGAGTGGTTGGTTGGTTGGGTGGTTGGGTTGGGTGGTTGGGTGGTTGTGTGGGGTGGTTGTGTTGGTTGGGTGGTTGGGTGGTTGGGTGGTTGGTTGGTTGGGTGGTTGGTTGGGTGGTTGGTTGGTTGGGTGGTTGTGTTGGTTGGGTGGTTGGGTGGTTGTATTGGTTGGTTGGGTGGTTGGTTGGGTGGTTGGGTGGTTGGTTGGTTGGGTGGTTGGTTGGGTGGTTGGTTGGGTGGTTGGGTGGTTAGTTGGTTGGTTGGTTGGTTGGTTGGGTGGTTGGTTGGTTGGGTGGGTGGTTGGGTGGTTGTGTTGGGTGGTTGGTTGGGTGGTTGGTCGGTGGGGTGCTTGGGTGGTGGTTGGGTGGTTGGTTGGGTGGTTGTGTTGGGTGGTTGGGTGGTTGGTTGGGTGGTTGGTTGGTGGGGTGGTTGGTTGGGTGGTTGGGTGGTTGGTTGGTTGGGTGGTTGGTTGGTTGGTTGGGTGGTTGGTTGGGTGGTTGGGTGGTTGGGTGGTTGGTTGGTTGGGTGGGTGGTTGGGTGGTTGGTTGGGTGGTTGGGTGGTTGGTTGGGTGGTTGGTTGGGTGGGTTGGGTGGTGGTTGGGTGGTTGGGTGGTGGGGTGGTTGTGTGGGGTGGTTGTGTGGGTGGTTGTGTTGGGTGGTTGGTTGGGTGGTTGTGTGGGGTGGTTGTATTGGTTGGGTGGTTGGTTGGGTGGTTGTGTGGGGTGGTTGTATTGGTTGGTTGGTTGGGTGGTTGGTTGGTTGGGTGGTTGGTTGGGTGGTTGGGTGGTTGTGTTGGGTGGTTGGGTGGTTGGGTGGTTGTGTGGGGTGGTTGTATTGGTTGTATTGGTTGGTTGGGTGGTTGGTTGGGTGGTTGTATTGGGTGGGTGGTTGGGTGGTGGGGTGGTTGGGGGGGGGCTGGGGAGGTTAAAAACCGAAACGTCGACGGCCGAGTGAAAATTTTCAAAAACAGGAACTTTATTTAACATTTGCAAACGACAAGAACACGAAGAAGAAGAAGTCCCCGTTGCTTTAAAACCAAAAATAACAACCACCCGCACACGGAGAGAAGACCTCCATCAACCCCCCACACACACACCGCGTGGGTGAGGCCTTTGTGACGTCAGACCACGTGGTGTGCCCCACGTGTGCAGCGGGGGAATCACGTGATGCGGTGGTCACGTGCCCCCACCCAGCCCCATCACGTGTTCACCCCTGGCCCCCCACGTGCTCACGTATAGCTTCACCCAGACTCACCACCACACAGAGACCCACAGACTCACCACCACACAGAGACCCATAGACTCACCACACAGAGACCCACAGACTCACCACCACACAGAGACCCATAGACTCACCACACAGACCCACAGACTCACCACCACACAGAGACCCACAGACTCACCACACAGAGACACAGACTCACCACACAGAGACACACAGAGACCCACAGACTCACACAGAGACCCACAGACTCACCACACAGATACCCACAGACTCACCACACAGATACCCACAGACTCACCACACAGATACCCACAGACTCACCACACAGAGACACAGACTCACTACACAGAGACCCACAGACTCACCACACAGATACCCACAGACTCACCACACAGATACCCACAGACTCACCACACAGAGACACACAGAGACCCACAGACTCACCACACAGAGACACACAGAGACCCACAGACTCACCACACAGAGACCCACAGACTCACTACACAGAGACCCACAGACTCACTACACAGAGACCCACAGACTCACCACACATATACCCACAGACTCACCACAGAGACCCACAGACTCACCACACAGAGACCCACAGACTCACCACCCACAGACTCACCACACAGAGACCCACAGCCTCACCACACAGAGACCCACAGCCTCATCACACAGAGACCCACAGACTCACCACCACACAGAGACCCACAGACTCACCACCACACAGAGACCCACAGACTCACCACCACACAGAGACCCACAGACTCACCACCACACAGAGACCCACAGACTCACCACCACACAGAGACCCACAGACTCACCACACAGAGACCCACAGACTCACCACACAGAGACCCACAGACTCACCACCACACAGAGACCCACAGACTCACCACACAGAGACCCACAGACTCACCACACAGAGACCCACACAGAGACCCACAGACAGGCATAGAATTGAGACTGAAATCTCACGTGTTTTGAACTGTTGTTGTTGTTGTGTTTAGGTTGTTGTTGTGTTTAGGTTGTTGTGGTGTTTAGGTTGTTGTTTAGGTTGTTGTGGTGTTTAGGTTGGCCGTGGTTAGCTTCGTCCGCTGCCGTGAAGTCCAACAAAGACAAAGCTCCCCCAGGTAGCCTCTAGCAGGGCTGTAGGGGCAAGTGCTGCTAGTAGCGAGTAGCAGCAGCAGCGTCTATGGAGGCTACCGGCACTGTGGCTACACACAGAGGGGGTGGCCACCAGCACCACCACGCCCGGCCGCCTTTGTCTCTCTCCCAGTGCTGGCGATGTTCACTGCACCACCACCACCACTACACCACCACCACTATTACACCACCACCACTACACCACCACACCACTACTACTACACCACCACTACACCACCACCACACAACCACCACTACTACACCACACCACCACCACCACTACTACACCACCACCACCACTATACCACCACCACTACACCACCACTACACCAGGTAGCTCGTTTGAGGCCGAGTCGACCTAGGGGAGGCCCAGGACCGGTTCAGAAAATCGTCACTGGTGGTGATGGTGGTAGTGGCAGTGGTGATGGTAGAGGTGGTGGTAGTGGTAGTGGCGGTGTTAGTGGCGGTGGTAGTGGTGGTGGTAGAGGTGATGGTGGTAGTGGCAGTGGTGATGGTAGAGGTGATGGTGGTAGTGATGGTGGTAGTGATGGTGGTAGGGGCGGTGGTAGTGATGGTGGTAGTGGTGGTGGTAGAGGTGATGGTGGTAGTGGTGGTGGTAGTGATGGTGGTAGTGGTGGTGGTAGAGGTGATGGTGGTAGTGGTGGTGGTAGTGATGGTGGTAGAGGTGATGGTGGTAGTGGTGGTGGTAGTGGCGGTGGTAGAGGTGATGGTGGTAGTGGCAGTGGTGATGGTAGAGGTGGTGGTAGAGGTGGTGGTGGTAGTGATGGTGGTAGTGATGGTGGTAGTGGCGGTGGTAGTGGTGGTGGTCGTGGTGGGGTTACAGTCTAGAGGTGGAGGAGGAGGCCAAATACACAACAACAACAACAGTCCATCAGCAGTTGCAGTGTGTCTCTGTGTGTGTGTGTCTGTGTGTGTCTGTGTGTGTCTGTGTCTCTGTGTGTGTGTGTCAGTGTGTGTCTGTCTCTGTGTGTCTCTGTGTGTCTCTGTGTGTGTGTCTCTGTGTGTCTCTGTGTATGTGTCTGTGTGTGTGTCTCTGTGTGTCTGTCTGTGTGTGTCTCTGTGTGTGTGTCTGTGTGTGTGTGTTGTAACAACTACAGGGGCATCTCACTCCTCAGTGTGCCGTGAAAGGTCCTGGCAAGGATTATTCAACATCGCCTTGCCAGGCACGCTGAGGAGAGGCTTGCGGAGCCCCAATGCGGTTTCAGGAAAGGGCGGTCCTGCACAGATGCCATATTTTCTGTCCGTCTGCTACAGCAGAGGTGTAGGGAATTCCAGCAAGACCCGCATCTCTGCTTTATTGACCTGGTCAAGGCCT
>NC_133743.1:2341723-2351774 GCF_048934315.1 Petromyzon marinus
GTATCATAGTAGTAGTATCATAGTAGTAGTAGTAGTATCATAGTAGTAGTATCATAGTAGTAGTAGTATCATAGTAGTAGTAGTATCATAGTAGTAGTATCATAGTAGTAGTAGTATCATAGTAGTAGTATCATAGTAGTAGTAGTATCATAGTAGTAGTATCATAGTAGTAGTAGTATCATAGTAGTAGTAGTATCATAGTAGTAGTAGCATAGTAGTAGTAGTATCATAGTAGTAGTAGCATAGTAGTAGTATAGTAGTAGTAGCATCATAGTAGTAATAGTATCATAGTAGTAGTAGTATCATAGTAGTAGTAGCAGCATAGTATTAGTAGTATCATAGTAGTAGTAGCATAGTAGTAGTAGCATAGTAGTAGTATCATAGTAGTAGTAGTATCATAGTAGTAGTAGTAGCAGCATAGTAGTAGTATCATAGTAGTAGTAGCATCATAGTAGTAGTATCATAGTAGTAGTAGCATAGTAGTAGTAGCATAGTAGTAGTAGTATCGTAGTAGTAGTATCGTGGTAGTAGTATCATAGTAGTAGTAGTATCATAGTAGTATCATAGTAGTAGTATCATAGTAGTAGTATCATAGTAGTAGTAGTAGCATAGTAGTAGTATCATAGTAGTAGTAGCATAGTAGTAGTAGTATCATAGTAGTAGTAGCATAGTAGTAGTAGTATCATAGTAGTAGTAGTAATCATAGTAGTAGTAGCATAGTAGTAGTAGTATCATAGTAGTAGTAGGATAGTAGTAGTAGTATCATAGTAGTAGTAGCATAGTAGTAGTATCATAGTAGTAGTAGCATAGTAGTAGTATCATAGTAGTAGTATCATAGTAGTAGTAGTATCATAGTAGTAGTAGCATAGTAGTAGTAGTATCATAGTAGTAGTAGTAGCATAGTAGTAGTATCGTAGTAGTAGTATCATAGTAGTAGTAGTAGTATCATAGTAGTAGCATCATAGTAGTAGTAGTATCATAGTAGTAGTAGTATCATAGTAGTAGTAGTATCATAGTAGTAGTAGTATCATAGTAGTAGTAGCATCATAGTAGTAGTATCATAGTAGTAGTATCATAGTAGTAGAATCATAGTAGTAGTATCATAGTAGTAGTAGTATCATAGTAGTAGTAGCATCATAGTAGTAGCATCATAGTAGTAGTATCATAGTAGTAGTAGCTAGTAGTAGTATCATAGTAGTAGTAACATAGTAGTAGTATCATAGTAGTAGTATCATAGTAGTAGTATCATAGTAGTAGTATCATAGTAGTAGTAGCATCATAGTAGTAGCATAGTAGTAGTAGCATCATAGTAGTATCATAGTAATAGCATCATAGTAGTAGTATAATCATAGTAGTAGTAGCATCATAGTAGTAGCATCATAGTAGTAGTATCACCATAGTAGTAGTAGCATCATAGTAGTAGTAGTATCATCATAGTAGTAGTATCATAGTAGTAGTATCATAGTAGTAGCAGCATAGTAGTAGTAGTATCATAGTAGTAGTATCATAGTAGTAGTAGCATCATAGTAGTAGTATCATAGTAGTAGTATCATAGTAGTAGTAGTATCATAGTAGTAGTATCATAGTAGTAGTAGTAGCATAGTAGTAGTATCATAGTAGTAGTAGTATCATAGTAGTAGTATCATAGTAGTAGTAGCATAGTAGTAGTATCATAGTAGTAGTAGCATAGTAGTAGTAGTATCATAGTAGTAGTAGCATAGTAGTATCATAGTAGTAGTAGTATCATAGTAGTAGTAGTATCATAGTAGTAGTATCATAGTAGTAGTATCATAGTAGTAGTATCATAGTAGTAGTAGTATCATAGTAGTAGTATCATAGTAGTAGCAGCATAGTAGTAGTATAATAGTAGTAGTAGCATAGTAGTAGTATCATAGTAGTAGTAGCATAGTAGTAGTATCATAGTAGTAGTAGCATAGTAGTAATAGTATCATAGTAGTGGTATCATAGTAGTAGTAGCATAGTAGTAGTATCATAGTAGTATCATAGTAGTAGTAGTATCATAGTAGTAGTATCATAGTAGTAGTATCATAGTAGTAGTAGCATCATAGTAGTAGTATCATCATAGTAGTAGCAGCATAGTAGTAGTATAATAGTAGTAGTATCATAGTAGTAGTATCATAGTAGTAGTAGTATCATAGTAGTAGTATCATAGTAGTAGTATCATAGTAGTAGTAGTATCATAGTAGTAGTATCATAGTAGTAGTATCATAGTAGTAGTAGTATCATAGTAGCATAGTAGTAGTAGTATCATAGTAGTAGTATCATAGTAGTAGTAGCATAGTAGTAGTAGTATCATAGTAGTAGTAGCATAGTAGTAGTATCATAGTAGTAGTAGTATCATAGTAGTAGTAGTATCATAGTAGTAGTATCATAGTAGTAGTATCATAGTAGTAGTATCATAGTAGTAGTAGTATCATAGTAGTAGTAGCATCATAGTAGTAGTATCATAGTAGTAGTACTATCATAGTAGTAGTATCATAGTAGTAGTATCATAGTAGTATCATAGTAGTAGTAGTATCATAGTAGTAGTAGTATCATAGTAGTAGTATCATAGTAGTAGTATCATAGTAGTAGTATCATAGTAGTAGTATCATAGTAGTAGTAGTATCATAGTAGTAGTAGTATCATAGTAGTAGTATCATAGTAGTAGTATCATAGTAGTAGTAGTATCATAGTAGTAGCAGCATAGTAGTAGTAGTATCATAGTAGTAGTATCATAGTAGTAGTAGCATCATAGTAGTAGTATCATCATAGTAGTAGTAGCATCATAGTAGTAGCATCATAGTAGTAGTATCATCATAGTAGTAGCATCATAGTAGTAGTATCATCATAGTAGTAGCAGCATAGTAGTAGTATAATAGTAGTAGTATCATAGTAGTAGTATTATCATAGTAGTAGTAGCATAGTAGTAGTATCATAGTAGTAGTATTATAGTAGTAGTAGAGTAGTAGTAGTATCATAGTAGTAGTATCATAGTAGTAGTAGCATCATAGTAGTAGTAGTAGTAGTATCAGTAGTTGCAGGTTTTCTGTGTCCCCTCCCCGTGTCTCTCCCACCGTGTCTCTCTCCCCGTGTCTCTCTCCCCGTGTCTCTCTCTCCCCGTGTCTCTCTCCCCGTGTCTGTCTCCCCGTGTCTCTCTCCCCGTGTCTCTCTCCCCGTGTCTCTCTCCCCACGTGTCTCTCTCTCCCCGTGTCTCCCACATCCCTGTCTCTCTCCCCGTGTCTCCCCCCCCCGTGTCTCTCTCCCCGTGTCTTACCCCACGTGTCTCTCTCCCCGTGTCTCTCCCCCCGTGTCTCTCTCTCCCCGTGTCTTCCCCCACGTGTCTCTCTCCCCCCCCCGTGTCTCACTCCCCGTGTCTCTCTCTCCCCGTGTCTCTCTCTCCCCGTGTCTCCCCCCACGTGTCTCTCTCCCCGTGTCTCACTCCCCGTGTGTCTCTCTCCCCGTGTCTCTCTCTCCCCGTGTCTCTCTCTCCCCGTGTCTCACCCCCCGTGTCTCCCCACCGTTAGGATGCCAGATGTCTGACATGAAGTGCATCTTGGGAGGTCGCAGTGGATAGTCTCGTGGGAAGGTGAGGTGAGCCTTGAAGACTCCCCCCTCGCTGCACACACACAGACACACACACACAGTGACACACACACAGACACACACAGTCACACACAGATACACACAGACACACACAGTCACACACACAGACACATGCACGCACACACACACAGACACACACACACACACGCAGACACAGTGACACACACACACACACAGTCACACACAGATACACACAGACACACACAGTCACACACACAGACACACGCACATGCACGCACACACACACAGAGACACACACACAGACACACACACACACACAGACACACACACAGACACACACACACACACAGACACACAGACACACACACACACACAGTCACACACACACACAGACACACAGACACACACACGCACACACACACACAGACACACGCACACACACACACACAGACACACGCACACAGACACACACACACATACACACACAGACACACAGACACACACAGTCACACACACACAGTCACACACACACAATCACACACACACACACACGCACACACACACACACACACGCACACACGCACACACACACACACGCACACACAGACACACACACACACAAAGACACACAAAGACAAAGATCCCCCATATAGCCTTAACAGACTGTAGGGGCAAGTGCTGTTAGCGAGCACCTATGAAGGCCGGAACGGCACACGAGGGGGTGGGTGGCCAGCACCACGCCCGACCGCCTTTGTCTCCCCAGTGGCGATGTTTACTACACACCGCACCAGGTACTCATTTGAGGCTGAGTCGACCTAGGGGAGGCCCGGCACCGGTTCAGATAATCGTCACTGGTGTTGGCCGTGAGCGGGAATCGAACCCGGGTCGCCAGGTTCATAGCGCAGCGTAGCGCTAACCACTACACTACCGCTAGGAAGGTGAGTAGGTGAGTAGGTAGGTGAGTGGGTGAGTAGGTAGGTGAGTGGGTGAGTAGGTAGGTGAGTAGGTAGGTGAGTGGGTGAGTAGGTAGGTGAGTAGGTAGGTGAGTAGGTAGGTGAGTAGGTGAGTAGGTAGGTTAGTGGGTGAGTAGGTAGGTGAGTAGGTAGGTGAGTAGGTAGGTAGGTGAGTAGGTAGGTGAATAGGTGAGTGGGTAGGTAGGTGAGTAGGTAGGTGAGTAGGTGAGTGGGTAGGTAGGTGAGTAGGTGAGTAGGTAGGTGAGTAGGTAGGCGAGTAGGTAGGCGAGTAGGTGAGTAGGTAGGTGAGTAGGGAGGTGAGTAGGTGAGTAGGTAGGTGAGTAGGTGAGTGGGTAGGTGAGTAGGTAGGTGAGTAGGTAGGTGAGAGGGTAGATGAGTAGGTGAGAGGGTAGGTGAGTAGGTAGGTGAGTAAGTAGGTGAGTAGGTAGGCGAGTAGGTGACTAGGTAGGTGAGTGGGTAGGTGAGTAGGTGAGTAGGTAGGTGAGTAGGTAGGTGAGTAGGTGAGTAGGTAGGTGAGTAGGTAGGTGAGTAGGTAGGTGAGTGGGTGAGTAGGTAGGTGAGTAGGTAGGTGAGTAGGTGAGTAGGTAGGTGAGTAGGTGAGTAGGTAGGTGAGTGGGTGAGTAGGTAGGTGAGTAGGTAGGTGAGTGGGTGAGTAGGTAGGTGAGTAGGTGAGTAGGTAGGTTAGTGGGTGAGTAGGTAGGTGAGTAGGTAGGTGAGTGGGTGAGTAGGTAGCTGAGTAGGTGAGTAGGTAGGTTAGTGTGTGAGTAGGTAGGTGAGTAGGTAGGTGAGTAGGTAGGTGAGTAGGTGAGGAGGTAGGTGAGTAGCTGAGTGGGTAGGTAGGTGAGTAGGTGAGTAGGTAGGTGAGTAGGTGAGTGGGTAGGTAGGTGAGTAGGTAGGTGAGTAGGTAGGCGAGTAGGTAGGCGAGTAGGTGAGTAGGTAGGTGAGTAGGTACTTGAGTGGGTAAGTGAGTAGGTAGGTGAGTGGGTAGGTGAGTGGGTAGGTGACTAGGTAGGTGAGTAGGTAGGTGAGTGGGTAGGTGAGTGGGTAGATGAATAGGTAGGTGAGTAGGTAGGTGAGTAGATAGGTGAGTAGGTAGGTGAGTGGGTAGGTGAGTGGGTAGTTGAGTATGTAGGTGAGTGGGTAGGTAAGTAGGTAGGTGAGTAGGTAGGTGAGTGGGTAGGTGAGTAGGTAGGTGAGTGGGTAGGTGAGTGGGTAGGTGATAAGGGTAGGTGAGTGGGTAGGTGAGTAGGTAGGTGAGAAGGTGAGTAGGTAGGTGAGTAGGTAGGTGAGTAGATAGGTGAGTGGGTAGGTGAGTGGGTGAGTAGGTATGTGAGTAGGCAGGTGAGTGGGTAGGTGAGTAGGTGAGTAGGTCAGTGAGTAGGTGAGTGAGGAGGTGAGTAGGTGAGTAGATAGGTGAGTAGGCAGGTGAGTGGGTAGATGAGTAGGTAGGTAGGTGAGTAGGTAGGCGAGTAGGTAGGTGAGTAGGTAAGTGAGTAGGTGAGTAGGTATGTGAGTGGGTAGGTGAGTGGGTAGATGAGTAGGTGAGTGGGTAGGTGAGTAGGTAGGTGAGTAGGTAGGTGAGTAGGTAGGTAGGTGAGTAGGTAGGTGAGTGGGTAGGTAGGTGAGTAGGTGAGTAGGTAGGTGAAGAAGGTGAGTGGGTAGGTAGGTGAGTAGGTGAGTAGGTGAGTAGGTAGGCGAGTAGGTAGGCGAGTAGGTGAGTAGGTGAGTAGGGAGGTGAGTAGGTGAGTAGGTAGGTGAGTAGGTGAGTGGGTAGGTGAGTAGGTAGGTGAGTAGGTAGGTGAGAGGGTAGGTGAGTAGGTGAGAGGGTAGGTGAGTAGGTAGGTGAGTAAGTAGGTGAGTAGGTAGGCGAGTAGGTGACTAGGTAGGTGAGTGGGTAGGTGAAAAGGTGAGTAGGTAGGTGAGTAGGTAGGTGAGTAGGTAGGTGAGTAGGTAGGTGAGTGGGTGAGTAGGTAGGTGAGTAGGTAGGTGAGTAGGTGAGTAGGTAGGTGAGTAGGTAGGTGAGTGGGTGAGTAGGTAGGTGAGTAGGTAGGTGAGTGGGTGAGTAGGTAGGTGAGTAGGTGAGTAGGTAGGTTAGTGGGTGTGTAGGTAGGTGAGTAGGTAGGTGAGTGGGTGAGTAGGTAGGTGAGTAGGTGAGTAGGTAGGTTAGTGTGTGAGTAGGTAGGTGAGTAGGTAGGTGAGTAGGTAGGTAGGTGAGTAGGTAGGTGAGTAGGTGAGTGGGTAGGTAGGTGAGTAGGTGAGTAGGTAGGTGAGTAGGTGAGTGGGTAGGTAGGTGAGTAGGTAGGTGAGTAGGTAGGCGAGTAGGTAGGCGAGTAGGTGAGTAGGTAGGTGAGTAGGTGAGTAGGGAGGTGAGTAGGTGAGTAGGTAGGTGAGTGGGTAGGTGAGTAGGTAGGTGAGTGGGTAGGTGAGTGGGTAGATGACTAGGTAGGTGAGTAGGTAGGTGAGTGGGTAGGTGACTAGGTAGGTGAGTAGGTAGGTGAGTAGGTAGGGGAGTGGGTAGGTGAGGGGGTAGGTGAGTGGGTAGTTGAGTAGGTAGGTGAGTAGGTGAGTGGGTAGGTGATAAGGGTAGGTGAGTGGGTAGGTGAGTAGGTAGGTGAGGTGAGTAGGTAGGTGAGTAGGTAGGTGAGTAGATAGGTGAGTGGGTAGGTGAGTGGGTGAGTAGGTAGGTGAGTAGGCAGGTGAGTAGGTAGGTGAGTAGGTAGGTGAGTGGGTAGGTGAGTAGGTGAGAAGGTAGGTGAGTGGGTAGGTGAGTAGGTAGGTAGGTGAGTACATAGACGAGTAGGTAGGTGAGTAGGTAGGTGAGTAGGTGAGTAGGTAGGTGAGTGGGTAGGTGAGCGGGTAGATAAGTAGGTGAGTGGGTAGGTGAGTGAGTAGGTAGTTGAGTGGGTAGGTAAATAGGTAGTTGAGTGGGTAGGTGAGTGGGTAGGTGAGTGAGTAGGTGAGTAGGTAGGTGAGTAGGCGACTAGGTAGGTGAGTAGGTAGGTGAGTGAGTAGGTGAGTGGGTAGGTGAGTGAGTAGGTGAGGAGGTAGGTGAGTGCGGAGGTGAGTAGGTAGGTGAGTGGGTAGGTGAGTAGGTAGGTGAGCGGGTAGGTGAGTAGATAGGTGAGTAGATAGGTGAGTGAGTTGGTGAATGGGTAGGTGAGTTGGTAGGTGAGTAGATAGGTGAGTAAGTAGGTGAGTGGGTAGGTGAGTAGGTAGGTGAGTGGGTAGGTGAGTTGGTAGGTGAGTAGGTGAGTAGGTAGGTGAGTAGGTACTTGAGTGGGTAAGTGAGTAGGTAGGTGAGTGGGTAGGTGAGTGGGTAGGTGACTAGGTAGGTGAGTAGGTAGGTGAGTGGGTAGGTGAGTGGGTAGATGACTAGGTAGGTGAGTAGGTAGGTGAGTAGATAGGTGAGTAGGTAGGTGAGTGGGTAGGTGAGTGGGTAGTTGAGTATGTAGGTGAGTCGGTAGGTAAGTAGGTAGGTGAGTAGGTAGGCGAGTGGGTAGGTGAGTAGGTAGGTGAGTGGGTAGGTGAGTGGGTAGGTGATAAGGGTAGGTGAGTGGGTAGGTGAGTAGGTAGGTGAGGAGGTGAGTAGGTAGGTGAGTAGGTAGGTGAGTAGATAGGTGAGTGGGTAGGTGAGTGGGTGAGTAGGTATGTGAGTAGGCAGGTGAGTGGGTAGGTGAGTAGGTGAGTAGGTCAGTGAGTAGGTGAGTGAGGAGGTGAGTAGGTGAGTAGATAGGTGAGTAGGCAGGTGAGTGGGTAGGTGAGTAGGTAGGTAGGTGAGTAGGTAGGCGAGTAGGTAGGTGAGTAGGTAAGTGAGTAGGTGAGTAGGTATGTGAGTGGGTAGGTGAGTGGGTAGATGAGTAGGTGAGTGGGTAGGTGAGTGAGTAGGTGAGTAGGTAGTTGAGTGGGTAGGTGAGTAGGTAGTTGAGTGGGTAGGTGAGTGAGTAGGTGAGTAGGTAGGTGAGTAGGCGACTAGGTAGGTGAGTAGGTAGGTGAGTAGGTAGGTGAGTTGGTAGGTGAGTGGGTAGGTGAGTGGGTAGGTGAGTAGGTAGGTGAGTGAGTAGGTGAGTAGGTAGGTGAGTAGGTAGGTGAGTAGGTGAGTAGGTAGGTGAGTACGTAGGTAAGTGGGTAGGTGAGTGGGTAGGTGAGTAGGTAGGTGAATGGGTAGGTGAGTGGGTAGGTGAGTGGGTAGGTGAGTAGGTAGGTGAGTGGGTAGGTGAGTGGGTAGGTGAGTGGGTGAGTAGGTAGGTGAGTGGGTAGGTGAGTAGGTAGGTGAGTAGGTAGGTGAGTGGGTAGGTGAGTAGGAAGGTGGGTAGGTGAGTAGGTAGGTGAGTAGGTGCATAGGTAGGTGAGTAGGTAGGTGAGAAGGTAGGTGAGTGGGTAGGTGACTTGGTAGGTGAGTAGGTAGGCGAGTAGGTAGGTGAGTATGTAGGTGAGTGGGTAGGTGAGTGGGTAGGTGAGTGGGTAGGTGAGTAGGTGACTAGGTAGGTGAGTGGGTAGGTGAGTAGGTAGGTGAGTAGGTAGGTGAGTTGGTAGGTGAGTGGGTAGGTGAGTGGGTAGGTGAGTGGGTAGGTGAGTAGGTAGGTGAGTAGGTAGGCGAGTAGGTGACTAGGTAGGTGAGTGGGTAGGTGAGTAGGTAGGTGAGTAGGTGAGTAGGTAGGTGAGTAGGTAGGTGAGTAGGTAGGTGAGTAGGTAGGTGAGTAGGTGACTAGGTAGGTTAGTGGGTAGGTGAGTAGGTGAGTAGGTAGGTGAGTAGGTAGGTGAGTAGGTGAGTACATAGGTGAGTAGGTAGGTGAGTAGGTAGGTGAGTAGGTAGGTGAGTAGGTAGGTGAGTTGGTGACTAGGTAGGTGAGTGGGTAGGTGAGTAGATAGGTGAGTAGGTGAGTAGGTAGGGTGAGTAGGGTGTACAAGTAGGTAGGTGAGTAGGTAGTTGAGTAGGTAGGTGAGTAGGTGAGTAGGTAGGTGAGTGGGTGAGTAGGTAGGTGAGTGGGTAGGTGAGTAGATAGGTGAGTATGTGAGTAGGTGAGTAGGTAGGTGAGTAGGTGACTAGGTAGGTGAGTAGGTAGTTGAGTAGGTAGGTGAGTAGGTGAGTAGGTAGGTGAGTAGGTAGGTGAGTGGGTAGGTGAGTAGGTGAGTAGGTAGGTGAGTGAGTAGGTGAGTGTGTAGGTGAGTAGGTAGGTGAGTAGGTGACTAGGTAGGTGAGTAGGGAGTTGAGTTGGTAGGTGAGTGGGGTAGGTGAGTAGGCAGGTGAGTAGGTGACTAGGTAGGTGAGTAGGTAGGTGAGTAGGTAGGCGAGTAGGTAGGTGAGTAGGTGAGTAGGTAGGTGAGTGGGTAGGCGAGTAGTAGGTTAGGTAGGTTAGTGAGTAGGTGAGTGGGTAGGTGAGTAGGTAGGTGAGTAGGTTGGTTAGTGGGAGGTGAATGGGGTAGGTGAGTAGGTAGGTGACTATGTAGGTGAGTGAGAAGGGTAGGTGGGGGTAGGTGAGTGGGTAGGGTGAGTGGGTAGGTGAGTAGGT
>NC_133743.1:2351874-2423777 GCF_048934315.1 Petromyzon marinus
GGTGAGTACGTGACTAGGTAGGTGAGTGGGTAGGTGAGTAGGTAGGTGAGTAGGTGAGTAGGTAGGTGAGTAGGTAGGCGAGTAGGTGACTAGGTAAGTGAGTGGGTAGGTGAGTGGGTAGGTGAGTAGGTAGGTGAGTAGGTAGGTGAGTAGGTAGGCGAGTAGGTGACTAGGTAAGTGAGTGGGTAGGTGAGTGGGTAGGTGAGTAGGTAGGTGAGTAGGTAGGTGAGTAGGTAGGCGAGTAGGTGACTAGGTAGGTGAGTGGGTAGGTGAGTAGGTGAGTAGGTAGGTGAGCAGGTAGGTGAGTAGGTAGGTGAGTAGGTGAGTAGGTAGGTGAGTAGGTAGGTGAGTAGGTAGGTGAGTAGGTGACTAGGTAGGTGAGTGGGTAGGTGAGTAGGTGAGTAGGTAGGTGAGTAGGTAGGTGAGTAGGTGACTAGGTAGGTGAGTGGGTAGGTGAGTAGGTGAGTAGGTAGGTGAGTAGGTAGGTGAGTAGGTGAGTGGGTAGGTGAGTAGGTAGGTGAGTAGGTAGGTGAGTAGGTAGGTGACTTGGTGACTAGGTAGGTGAGTGGGTAGGTGAGTAGATAGGTGAGTAGGTGAGTAGGTAGGTGAGTAGGTGACTAGGTAGGTGAGTAGGTAGTTGAGTAGGTAGGTGAGTAGGTGAGTAGGTAGGTGAGTAGTGAGGTGAGTGGGTGAGTAGTTAGATGAGTAGGTAGGTGAGTGGGTGAGTAGGTAGGTGAGTGGGTAGGTGAGTAGATAGGTGAGTAGGTGAGTAGGTAGGTGAGTAGGTGACTAGGTAGGTGAGTAGGTAGTTGAGTAGGTAGGTGAGTAGGTAGGTGAGTAGGTAGGTGAGTGGGTAGGTGAGTAGGTGAGTAGGTGAGTAGGTAGGTGAGTGAGTAGGTGAGTGTGTAGGTGAGTAGGTAGGTGAGTAGGTGACTAGGTAGGTGAGTAGGGAGTTGAGTTGGTAGGTGAGTGGGTAGGTGAGTAGGTGACTAGGTAGGTGAGTAGGTAGGTGAGTAGGTAGTTGAGTAGGTGAGTAGGTAGGTGAGTGGGTAGGCGAGTAGATAGGTGAGTAGGTAGGTTAGTGAGTTGTTGAGTGGGTAGGTGAGTAGGTAGGTGAGTAGGTTGGTTAGTGGGCAGGTGAATGGGTAGGTGAGTAGGTAGGTGACTATGTAGGTGAGTGAGAAGGTAGTTGAGTGGCTAGGTGAGTGGGTAGGTGAGTGGGTAGGTGAGTAGGTAGTTGAGTGGATAGGTGAATAGGTAGTTGAGTGGGTAGGTGAGTAGGTAGGTGAGTGGGTAGGTGAGTGGGTAGGTGAGTAGGTAGTTGAGTGGGTAGGTGAATAGGTAGTTGAGTGGGTAGGTGAGTGGGTAGGTGAGTAGGTAGGTGAGTGGGTAGGTGAGTAGATAGGTGAGTGAGTAGGTGAATGGGTAGGTGAGTTGGTAGGTGAGTAGATAGCTAAGTAGGTGAGTGGGTAGGTGAGTAGGTAGGTGAGTGAGTAGGTGAGTGGGTAGGTGAGTAGGTAGGTGAGTAGGTACTTGAGTGGGTAAGTGAGTAGGTAGGTGAGTGGGTAGGTGAGTGGGTAGATGACTAGGTAGGTGAGTAGGTAGGTGAGTGGGTAGGTGACTAGGTAGGTGAGTAGGTAGGTGAGTAGGTAGGTGCGTGGGTAGGTGAGGGGGTAGGTGAGTGGGTAGTTGAGTAGGTAGGTGAGTAGGTAGGTGAGTAGGTAGGTGAGTGGGTAGGTGATAAGGGTAGGTGAGTGGGTAGGTGAGTAGGTAGGTGAGGTGAGTAGGTAGGTGAGTAGGTAGGTGAGTAGATAGGTGAGTGGGTAGGTGAGTGGGTGAGTAGGTAGGTGAGTAGGCAGGTGAGTAGGTAGGTGAGTAGGTAGGTGAGTGGGTAGGTGAGTAGGTGAGAAGGTAGGTGAGTAGGCAGGTGAGTGGGTAGGTGAGTAGGTAGGTAGGTGAGTACGTAGGCGAGTAGGTAGGAGAGTAGGTAGGTGAGTAGGTGAGTAGGTAGGTGAGTGGGTAGGTGAGTGGGTAGATAAGTAGGTGAGTGGGTAGGTGAGTGAGTAGGTAGTTGAGTGGGTAGGTAAATAGGTAGTTGAGTGGGTAGGTGAGTGGGTAGGCGAGGTGAGTAGGTGAGTAGGTAGGTGAGTAGGTGACTAGGTAGGTGAGTAGGTAGGTGAGTGGGTAGGTGAGTGGGTAGGTGAGTGGGTAGGTGAGTGGGTAGGTGAGTGAGTAGGTGAGTGGGTAGGTGAGTGAGTAGGTGAGGAGGTAGGTGAGTGCGGAGGTGAGTAGGTAGGAGTGAGTGGTAGGTGAGTAGGTAGGTGAGCGGGTAGGTGAGTAGATTAGGTGAGTAGATAGGTGAGTGAGTAGGTGAATGGGTGGTGAGTTGGTAGGTGAGTAGATAGGTGAGTAAGTAGGTGAGTGGGTAGGTGAGTAGGTAGGTGAGTGAGTAGGTGAGTGGGTAGGTGAGTTGGTAGGTGAGTAGGTGAGTAGGTAGGTGAGTAGGTACTTGAGTGGGTAAGTGAGTAGGTAGGTGAGTGGGTAGGTGAGTGGGTAGGTGACTAGGTAGGTGAGTAGGTAGGTGAATAGGTAGGTGAGTGGGTAGGTGAGTAGGTAGGTGAGTGGGTAGGTGAGTGGGTAGTTGAGTAGGTAGGTGAGGTAGGGTAGGTGAGTAGGTAGGTGAGTAGATAGGTGAGTGGGTAGGTGAGTAGGTAGGTGAGTGGGTAGGTGAGTGGGTAGGTGATAAGGGTAGGTGAGTGGGTAGGTGAGTAGGTAGGTGAGAAGGTGAGTAGGTAGGTGAGTAGGTAGGTGAATAGATAGGTGAGTGGGTAGGTGATAAGGGTAGGTGAGTGGGTAGGTGAGTAGGTAGGTGAGAAGGTGAGTAGGTAGGTGAGTAGATAGGTGAGTGGGTAGGTGAGTGGGTGAGTAGGTATGTGAGTAGGCAGGTGAGTGGGTTAGGTGAGTAGGTCAGTGAGTAGGTGAGTGAGGAGGTGAGTAGGTGAGTAGATAGGTGAGTAGGCAGGTGCATGGGTAGGTGAGTGGGTAGGTGAGTAGGTGAGTGGGTAGGTGAGTAGGTAGGTGAGCAGGTAGGTGAATGGGTAGGTGAGTAGGTAGGTGAGTGGGTAGGTGAGTGGGTAGGTCAGTAAGTGAGTGGGTAGGTGAGTAGGTAGGTGAGTAGGTAGGTAGGCAAGTAGGTAGGTGAGTAGGTAGGTGAGTAGGTAGGTGAGTGGGTAGGTGAGTGGGTAGGTGAGTGGGTAGGTGAGTAGGTAGGTGAAACGGTAGGGTGAGTAGGTGAGTAGGTAGGTGAGTGAGTAGGTGAGTAGGTAGGTGAGTAGGTAAGTAGGCGAGGTAGGTAGGTGAGTAGCGAGGTGGAGTGGGTAGGTGAGTAGGTAGGTGAGTGGGTAGGTGAGTGGGTAGGTGAGTAGGTAGTTGAATGGGTAGGTGAGTAGGTAGGTGAGTGGGTAGGTGACTAGGTAGGTGAGTAGGTAGGTGAGTGGGTAGGTGACTAGGTAGGTGAGTAGGTAGGTGAGTATGTAGGTGAATAGGTGAGTGGGTAGATGAGGTAGGTAGGTGAGTGGGTAGGTGAGTGGGTAGGTGAGTGGGTAGGTGAGTGGGTAGGTGAGTAGGTAGGGGAGTGAGTAGGTGAGTGGGTAGGTGAGTAGGTAGGTGATTAGGTAGGTGAGTGGGTAGGTGAATGGGTAGGTGAGTAGGTAGGTGAGTAGGTAGGTGAGTGGGTAGGTGAGTGGGTAGGTGACTGAGTAGGTGAGGTGAGTAGGTAGGTGAGGGAGGTGAGTGGGTAGGTGAGTAGGTAGGTGAGTGGGTAGGTGAGTAGGTAGGTGATTGGGTAGGTGAGTGGGTAGGTGAGTGGGTAGGTGAGCAGGTAGGTGAGTAGGTAGGTGAGTAGGTAGGTGAGTGAGTAGGTGAGTCGGTAGGTGAGTGGGTGAGTAGGTAGGTGAGTAGGTAGGTGAGTAGGCAGGTGAGTGGGTAGGTGAGTAGGAAGGTGAGTAGGTAGGTGCGTAGGTGGGTGAGTAGATAGGTGAGTGAGTAGGTGAATGGGTAGGTGAGTTGGTAGGTGAGTAGATAGGTGAGTAAGTAGGTGAGTGGGTAGGTGAGTAGGTAGGTGAGTGAGTAGGTGAGTGGGTAGGTGAGTTGGTAGGTGAGTAGGTGAGTAGGTAGGTGAGTAGGTACTTGAGTGGGTAAGTGAGTAGGTAGGTGAGTGGGTAGGTGAGTGGGTAGGTGACTAGGTAGGTGAGTAGGTAGGTGAGTAGGTAGGTGAGTGGGTAGGTGAGTGGGTAGATGACTAGGTAGGTGAGTAGGTAGGTGAGTAGATAGGTGAGTGGGTAGGTGAGTAGGTAGGTGAGTGGGTAGGTGAGTGGGTAGTTGAGTAGGTAGGTGAGTGGGTAGGTGAGTAGGTAGGTGAGTAGATAGGTGAGTGGGTAGGTGAGTAGGTAGGTGAGTGGGTAGGTGAGTGGGTAGGTGATAAGGGTAGGTGAGTGGGTAGGTGAGTAGGTAGGTGAGAAGGTGAGTAGGTAGGTGAGTAGGTAGGTGAGTAGATAGGTGAGTGGGTAGGTGAGTGGGTGAGTAGGTATGTGAGTAGGCAGGTGAGTGGGTAGGTGAGTAGGTCAGTGAGTAGGTGAGTGAGGAGGTGAGTAGGTGAGTAGATAGGTGAGTAGGCAGGTGCATGGGTAGGTGAGTAGGTGGGTGAGTAGGTGAGGAGGTAGGTGAGTAGGTACGTGAGTGGGTAGGTGAGTGGGTAGGTAAGTAGGTAGGTGAGTGAGTAGGTGAGTGGGTAGGGGAGTAGGTAGGTGAGTAGGTAGGTGAGTAGGTAGGTGAGTAGGTGAGAAGGTAGGTGAGTAGGTAGGCGAGTAGGTGAGTAGGTAGGCGAGTAGGTGACTAGGTAGGTGAGTAGGTAGGTGAGTGGGTAGGTGAGTGGGTAGGTGAGTAAGTGAGTAGGTGAGTAGGTAGGTGAGTGAGGTGAGTGAGTAGGTGAGTAGGTAGGTGAGTAGGTAGGTGAGGAAGTAGGTGAGAAGGTAGGCGAGTAGGTAAGTAGGTAGGAGAGTACGTAGGTAAGTGGGTAGGTGAGTAGGTAGGTGAGTAGGTAGGTGACTAGGTAGGTGAGTAGGTAAGTGAGTAGGTGAGTAGGTAGGGGAGTAGATAGGTGAGTAGGTGAGTGAGTAGGTAGTGAGTGGGTAGGTGAGTAGGTAGGTGAGAAGGGTAGGTGAGTGGGTAGGTGAGTAGGTAGGTGAGTGAGTAGGTGAGTGGGTAGGTATCTATTACTTATCTAGTTACTTATTTTATTATCTACTTATTATCTAGTTTAATATCTCTTACTATCTATTTACTTATCTAGTTACTTATCTACTTAGGTGAGTGGGTAGGTGAGTAGGTAGGTGAGTGGGTAGGTGAGTAGGTAGGTGAGGTGAGTGGGTAGGTGAGTAGGTAGGTGAGTAGGTAGGTGAGTGGGTGAGTGGGTGGGTGAGTGGGTAGGTGGGTAGGTAGGTGAGTGGGTAGGTGAGTAGGTAGGTGCATGGTAGGTGAGTGGGTAGGTGAGTGGGTAGGTGAGTAGGTAGGTGAGTAGGTGAGTGGGTAGGTGAGTGGGTAGGTGAGTGGGTAGGTGAGTAGGTAGGTGAGCAGGTAGGTGAATGGGCAGGTGATTAGGTAGGTGAGTAGGTAGGTGAGTGGGTAGGTGAGTGAGTAGGTAGGTGAGTGGGTAGGTGAGTAGATAGGTGAGTAGGTAGGCAAGTAGGTAGGTGAGTAGGTAGGTGAGTGGGTGAGTAGGTGAGTAGGTAGATGAGGTGGGTAAGTGAGTGGTAGGTGAGTAGGTAGGTGAGTGGGTAGGTGAGTGGGTAGGTGAGTGAGGGTAGGTGAGTAGGTGAGTGAGAGGTGAGTGGGTGACTGGGTAGGTGACTGGGTAGGTGAGTGGGTAGGTGAGTAGGTGAGTAGGTAGGTGAGTGGTAGGCGAGTGGGTAGGCGAGTGGGTAGGTGAGTGGGTAGGTGAGTAGGTGAGTGGGTAGGTGAGTAGGTGAGTAGGTAGGTGAGTAGGTAGATGACTAGGTAGGTGAGTACGTAGGTGAGTGAGTGAGTAGGTGACTAGGTAGGTGAGTAGGTAGGTGAGTACTCACTAGAGCGTGTCCTCTGGGCCCATGCGAGTACTTCCCAGCTGTAAATGTTGGAAATCGTGTGGTAGGTAGGTGAGTGGGTAGGTGACTAGGTAGGTGAGTGGGTAGGTGAGTAGGTGAGTAGGTAGGTGAGTGGGTAGGTGAGTGGGTAGGTGAGTAGGTAGGTGAGTGGGTAGGTGAGTGGGTAGGTGAGTACTCACTAGAGCGTGTCCTCTGGGCCCATGACGAGTACTTCCCAGCTGTAAATGTTGGAATCGTCGATGAGCCCGGCCGAGAATCCTGCACAGGGTTCCTGTGCAGCTCTGAGTGGAACAACACACAGACAAAGGTCCCCCAGGTAGCCTCTAGCAGGGCCCTAGGGGCAAGTGCAGTCACACAGACAAAGGTCCCCCAGGTAGCCTCTAGCAGGCCCTAGGGGCAAGTGCAGTCACACACAGACACAGACAAAGGTCCCCCAGGTAGCCTCTAGCAGGGCTCTAGGGGCAAGTGCAGTCACACACAGACACAAAGGTCCCCCAGGTAGCCTCTAGCAGGGCTGTAGGGGCAAGAGCAGTCACACAGACACAGACAAAGGTCCCCCAGGTAGCCTCTAGCAGGGCTCTAGGGGCAAGTGTTGTTAGTAACACCACCTATGATACACACAAAGATCCCCAGGTAGCTTCTAGCAGGGCTGTAGGGGCAAGTGCTGCTAGTAGCGACTAGCACCACCTATGATACACACACAGACAAAGCTCCCCCAGGTAGCCTCTAGCAGGGCTCTAGGGGCAAGTGCAGTCACACACAGACACAGACAAAGCTCCCCCAGGTAGCCTCTAGCAGGGCTGTAGGGGCAAGTGCTGTTAGTAGTAGCGAGTAGCACCACCTGACACACACACACAGACAAAGCTCCCCCAGGTAGCCTCTATCAGGGCTGTAGGGGCAAGTGCTGTGGTTAGTAGCGAGTAGCAGCAGCAGCGGATGAAGGCACTGACGCAGACTCCAAATATACAGCAGGACCCACGACCTCCTGTGGACCAGGCGAGGTAGTCAACATCTCACAGAAACCCACGACCTCCTGCATACCAGGCGAGGTAGTCAACATCTCACAGAAACCCACGACCTCCTGTAGACCAGGCGAGGTATTCAACATCTCACAGAAACCCACGACCTCCTGTAGACCAGGCGAGGTAGTCAACATCTCACAGAAACCCACGACCTCCTGTAGACCAGGCGAGGTAGTCAACATCTCACAGAAACCCACGACCTCCTGTAAACCTGGCGAGGTAGTCAACATCTCACAGAAACCCACGACCTCCTGTAGACCAGGCGAGGTAGTCAACATCTCACAGAAACCCACGACCTCCTGTAGACCAGGCGAGGTAGTCAACATCTCACAGAAACCCACGACCTCCTGTAGACCAGGCGAGGTAGTCAACATCTCACAGAAACCCACGACTTCCTGTAGACCAGGCGAGGTAGTCAACATCTCACAGAAACCCACGACCTCCTGTAGACCAGGCGAGGTAGTCAACATCTCACAGAAAC
The DNA here is from genome assembly GCF_048934315.1 of Petromyzon marinus. NCBI lineage: Eukaryota > Metazoa > Chordata > Hyperoartia > Petromyzontiformes > Petromyzontidae > Petromyzon > Petromyzon marinus. The sequence continues at coordinate 2,359,518 of NC_133743.1, forward strand.
CCACGACTTCCTGTAGACCAGGCGAGGTAGTCAACATCTCACAGAAACCACGACCTCCTGTAGACCAGGCGAGGTAGTCAACATCTCACAGAAACCCACGACTTCCTGTAGACCAGGCGAGGTAGTCAACATCTCATAGCCACCACTATCACCATCACCACCACCATCACCGAGGAGCGAGTTCCATCCACTCCTGCCCCCCCTCACCCTCACCCTGCCCCCCCTCACCCTCACCCTGCCCCCCTCACCCTCACCCTACTGCTGCCCCCTCACCCTCACCCTACTGCTGCCCCCCTCACCCTCACCCTACTGTTGCCCCCCTCACCCTCACCCTACTGCTGCCCCCCTCACCCTCACCCTACTGCCCCCCTCACCCTGCCCCCCCTCACCCTGCCCCCCCCCCACCCTGCCCCCCCCCCACCCTGCCCCCCCCCCACCCGCCAGTTGTCTCCTCAGCAGCAGGGCCGACTGCTCCGCCATGTCCGCGGGTCGAGACGCAGCAGCAGCAGCAGGAGTCGGAGGTCCTGGGACGGCTAAATGACGTCACTTCCGTTACTGACCCCCACCACCCTCGGGGTGACGTCACGATGCGAGGATTTGTTGTGGGGGGGAATTGACGTCACTTCCGTTACTGACCGCCACCACCCTCGGGGTGACGTCACGATGCGAGGATTTGCTGTGGAGGGGGGGGGGGAATTGACGTCGATTCCGTTCTAGAAACCAACTCGGGTGACGTCACGTCGCTCAGACTGTGGAGGACTGGAGGGGAATGACGTCACTTCCGTTACTGACCCCCACCACCATCGCCCTCGGGGTGACGTCACGATGCGAGGATTTGCTGTGGAGGGGGAGGTATTGACGTCACTTCCGTTATCAAAAACCCTTGTGTGACGTCACGTCACTCACACTGGGAGAGCTGCGGGGGAAGAACGTCACGTCCGTTACGCTACCCCCCTGGTGACGTCACGTTCCGCAGACCGCGCTGCTCGGGCGACGCAACGTGACGTCACTAGAACCGCGCAGCTCGGGTGACGTCACGTGACGTCACCCGACCCCAGCGCTAGCCGACGTCACGCGCGCTCGGTGGCGTCTCGGTGGCGACGTGACGTCACCTTGTAAGTGGGTAGGTGTTAACATGACGTCACGTTACTCAGCGCGGGGTTATCTATCTTACGTTAAGGGTAAGGGGTGAGTGAACTTCTTTCGCACCGTACGTAGCCAAACCGCGCTACACCCATGGCGCCTGCTGGGTCTTCCTCCTCCTGCACCTAGCCTGGCACGTGACTCTTGGTTAGTGGCCATGTTGGTAAGGGAAATACCGTTGGTTCTTGTCCATGTTGGTAAGGTGAAGGCTAATGTAATAACAACAAAACTGAAACCTTTTTTTTACAAAGATTTATGTTTACTGCATTAACCACAATACCTGCAGTCAAAATGCAAACAAAAAAAACATTACTATGATAATATATGATGCATTGTCCTTGAAACCGATTGACTGCATGTATTGTTGTTAATGCAGTAGACATGGATCCCTTGTAAAAAAAAGGTTTCAGTTTTGTATGCCACTAAAAAGGGGAAAACCCTGTTGTTGTTGCTATTATTACATTTTGGTACGGGCAAAGGAGGTCTAATGAAGGGTAAGACTGTTGATTAGTGGCCATGTTGGTAAGGAGAAGACTTGGTTAGTGGCCATGTTGGTACGGGGAAGACTTGGATAGTGGCCATGTTGGGTCGGGGAAGACTGTCGGTCAGTGGCCATGTTGGTAAAGAGAAGACTTGGTTAGTGGCCATGTTGGGAAGAAGAAGACTTGGTTAGTGGCCATGTTGGTACGGGGAAGACTTGGTTAGTGGCCATGTTGGTAAGGAGAAGACTTGGTTAGTGGCCATGTTGGTAAAGAGAAGACTTGGTTAGTGGCCATGTTGGTCGGGGAACACTGTCGGTCAGTGGCCATGTTGGTAAGGAGAAGACTTGGTTAGTGGCCATGTTGGCAAGGGTAAGACTATTGCTAGGTGGCCATGTTGGTAAGGGGAAGACTGTTAGTGGCCATGTTGGGAAGAAGAAGACTTGGTTAGTGGCCATGTTGGTACGGGGAAGACTTGGTTAGTGGCTATGTCGGTAAGGGAAAGACAATTTGTTAGTGGCCATGTTGGTAAGGGGAAGACTATTGGTTAGTGGCCATGTTGGTAAAGGGAAGACTTTTGTTAGTGGCCATGTTCGTAAGGGGAAGACTGTTAGTTAGTGGCCATATTGGTAAGGGGAAAACTGTTAGTGGCCATGTTGGGAAGAAGACTTGGTTAGTGGCCATGTTGGTACGGGAAGACTTGGTTAGTGGCCATGTTGGTAAGGGAAAGACAATTGGTTAGTGGCCATGTTAGTAAGGGGAAGACCATTGGTTAGTGGCCATGTTGGTAAAGGGAAGACTATTGTTGGTGGCCATGTTGGTATGGGGAAGACGATTGGTTAGTGGCCATGTTGGTAAAGGGAAGACTATTGTTGGTGGCCATGTTGGTATGGGGAAGACTGTTGGTTAGTGGCCATGTTGGTAAGGAGAAGACTATTGGTTATTGTCCATGTTGGAAAGGGGAAGCCTATTGGTTAGTGGCCCATGTTCGTAAGGGGAAGACTATTGGTTAGTGGCCATGTTGGTAAGGGGAAGACTGTCGGTTATTGGCCATGTTGGTAAGGGTATGGACTCTTCATTAACTTCATTGATTAGCGATCATGTTGATAAGGAGTGGGGGAGTGGGTGAGTGAGTGTGTGTGAGTGGATGTGTGGGTGAGTGGGTGAGTGTGTGTGTGTGGATGAGTCTGTGTGTGGGTGAGTGTGTGGATGAGTGTGTGGGTGCGTGCGTGGGTGAGTGGGTGGGTGAGTGTGTGGGTGAGTTTATGGGTGGGTGTGTGGATGGGTGTGTGGGTGAGATTGTGGGTGCGTGTGTGAGTGTGTGGGTGAGTGAGTGGGTGAGTGCGTGGGTGAGTGTGTGGGTGAATGTGTGTGAGTGTGTGGGTGAGCGTGTGGGTGAGTGAGTGGGTGAGTGCGTAGGTGAGTGCGTGGGTGGGTGAGTGAGTGTGTGGGTGTGTGGGTGAGTGTGTGGGTGTGTGGGTGAGTGTGTGGCGAGTTGTGTGAGTGTGTGGGTGAGTGTGTGGGTGAGTGTGTGTGTGGGTGCGTGGGTGAGTGTGTGGGTGAGTGCGTGGGTGAGTGCGTGGGTGAGTGTGTGGGTGACTGTGTGTGGGTGAGTGTGTGGGTGAGTGTGTGGCTGAGTGTGTGTGGGTGAGTGTGTGGGTGAGTGTGTGGGTGAGTTTGTGGGTGAGTGTGTGGGTGAGTGTGTGAGTGTGTGGGTGAGTGCGTGGTGAGTGTGTGGGTGAGTGTGTGTGCGGGTGAGTGAGTGTGTGGGTGAGTGTGTGGGTGAGTGTGTGTGTGGGTGAGTGAGTGTGTGGGTGAGTGTGTGGGTGAGTGTGTGTGTGGGTGAGTGAGTGTGTGGGTGAGTGTGTGTGTGGGTGGGTGAGTGAGTGTGTGGGTGAGTGTGTGGGTGAGTGTGTGTGGGTGAGTGTGTGGGTGAGTGTGTGGGTGTGTGTGTGGGTGTGTGGGTGAGTGTGTGGGTGAGTGTGTGGGTGAGTGTGTGTGTGGGTGAGTGAGTGTGTGGGTGAGTGTGTGGGTGAGTGTGTGTGTGAGTGAGTGTGTGAGTGTGTGGGTGAGTGAGTGCGTGGGTGTGTGGGTGAGTGTGTGGGTGAGTGAGTGTGTGGGTGAGTGTGTGGGTGAGTGTGTGTGTGGGTGAGTGTGGGTGAGTGTGTGGGTGAGTGTGTGGGTGGGTGAGTGTGTGGGTGAGTGTGTGTGTGGGTGAGTGTGTGTGTGGGTGAGTGTGTGGGTGAGTGAGTGTGTGGGTGAGTGTGTGGGTGAGTGTGTGGGTGAGTGAGTGTGTGAGTGTGAGTGTGGGTGAGTGTGTGGGTGAGTGTGTGGGTGAGTGAGTGTGTGGGTGAGTGTGTGGGTGAGTGTGTGTGTGGGTGAGTGTGTGGGTGTGTGTGTGGGTGGGTGAGTGTGTGGGTGAGTGAGTGTGTGGGTGAGTGTGTGTGTGGGTGAGTGCGTGGGTGTGTGGGTGAGTGTGTGGGTGAGTGTGTGGTTGAGTGTGTGAGTGAGTGGGTGAGTGTGTGGGTGAGTGTGTGGGTGAGTGTGTGGGTGAGTGAGTGTGTGGGTGAGTGTGTGGGTGAGTGTGTGTGGGTGAGTGTGTGGGTGAGTGTGTGTGTGTGTGGGTGAGTGTGTGTGTGGGTGAGTGTGTGGGTGAGTGTGTGGGTGTGTGTGTGTGTGGGTGAGTGTGTGGGTGAGTGTGTGGGTGAGTGTGTGTGTGGGTGAGTGTGTGGGTGAGTGTGTGGGTGGGTGAGTGTGTGGGTGAGTGTGTGGGTGAGTGTGTGGGTGAGTGAGTGTGTGGGTGAGTGTGTGGGTGAGTGAGTGTGTGGGTGAGTGTGTGGGTGAGTGAGTGTGTGGGTGAGTGTGTGGGTGGGTGTGTGGGTGAGTGTGTGTGTGGGTGAGTGTGTGGGTGAGTGTGTGGGTGGGTGAGTGTGTGGGTGAGTGAGTGTGTGTGTGGGTGAGTGTGTGTGAGTGTGTGTGGGTGTGTGTGTGTGGGTGAGTGTGTGGGTGAGTGTGTGTGTGGTGAGTGAGTGTGTGGGTGAGTGTGTGGGTGAGTGTGTGGGTGAGTGAGTGTGTGTGTGTGGGTGAGTGTGTGGGTGAGTGTGTGTGTGTGGGTGAGTGTGTGTGTGGGTGAGTGTGTGTGTGTGGGTGAGTGTGTGGGTGAGTGTGTGTGTGGGTGAGTGAGTGTGTGGGTGAGTGTGTGGGTGAGTGTGTGGGTGAGTGAGTGTGTGTGTGTGGGTGAGTGTGTGGGTGAGTGTGTGTGTGGGTGAGTGAGTGTGTGGGTGAGTGTGTGGGTGAGTGTGTGTGGGTGAGTGAGTGTGTGGGTGAGTGTGTGGGTGTGTGTGTGGGTGTGTGGGTGAGTGTGTGGGTGAGTGTGTGTGTGGGTGAGTGTGTGGGTGAGTGTGTGGGTGAGTGTGTGGGTGGGTGAGTGTGTGGGTGAGTGTGTGGGTGAGTGTGTGTGTGTGGGTGAGTGTGTGGGTGAGTGTGTGGGTGAGTGTGTGTGTGTGGGTGAGTGTGTGTGTGTGGGTGAGTGTGTGGGTGAGTGTGTGGGTGAGACTACACAAAGCAATCTTTTGGATGAGGACTTTATTGAAGTTCCAACAACAACCAGCGAATAGCAACCAACGTCGGGCCAATGTCAGCCAACGTTGAGGCAACGTCGGGTGAACGTCAGCCAACGTTGGGCCAACGTCAGCCAACGTTGAGGCAACGTTGGGCCAACGTCAGCCAACGTTGGGGAAACGTCAACCAACGTTGGTCAACGTTGGGCCAACGTTGGAATAACTTTCAGCCAACGTTGGCCCAACGTCAACCACCGTCCAAACGTCATCTGAAAGTATCCCAAGGTCCTCCCAACGTCATTCCGACGTCATCCCAACGTCATCCCCGACGTCATTCCGACGTCAACCCAACGTCATCCCAACGTCATCCCAACGTCAACCCAACGTCATCCCAACGTCAACCCAACGTCATCCCAACGTCATCCCAACGTCAACCCAACGTCATCCCAACATCAACCCAACGTCATCTCAACGTCATCCCAACGTCATCCCAACCGTCAACCCAACGTCATCCCCACGTCATCCCAACGTCATTCCGACGTCATCCCAACGTCATACCAACGTCATCCCAACGTCCTCCCAACGTCATCCCAACGTAATCCCCGACCTCAACCCAACGTCAACCCCGACGTCCACCCAACGTCGTCCCAACGTCGTCCCAACGTCAACCCAACGTCAACCCAACGTCATTCCGACGTCATTCCCGACGTCCACCCAACGTCGCCCCCGACGTCGCCCCAACGTCGCCCCCGACCTCAACCCAACGTCGTCCTCAACGTCGTCCTCAACGTCGCCCTCAACGTCATCCCAACGTCATACCAACGTCATCCCAACGTCAACCCCGACCTCAACTCAACGTCGTCCTCAACGTCGTCCTCAACGTCATCCCAAGGTCCTCCCAACGTCATCCCAACGTCAACCCCGACCTCAACTCAACGTCGTCCTCAACGTCGTCCTCAACGTCATCCCAGGTCCTCCCAACGTCATCCCAACGTCAACCCCGACCTCAACTCAACGTCGTCCTCAACGTCGTCCTCAACGTCATCCCAAGGTCCTCCCAACGTCATCCCAACGTCAACCCCGACCTCAACCCAACGTCGTCCTCAACGTCGTCCCCCGACGTCCACCCCCGACTTCGCCCCCGACGTCCACCCCCGACGTCCACCCCCCGACGTCCACCCCCCGACGTCCACCCCCCGACGTCCACCCCCCCGACGTCCACCCCCCCGACGTCCACCCCCGACGTCCACCCCCGACGTCCACCCCCGACGTCCACCCCCGACGTCCACCCCCGACGTCCACCCCCGACGTCCACCCCCCCGACGTCCACCCCCGACGTCCACCCCCGACGTCCACCCCCGACGTCCACCCCCGACGTCCACCCCGACGTCCACCCCCCCGGACGTCCACCCCCGACGTCCACCCCCCGACGTCCACCCCCGACGTTCACCCCCCGACGTCCACCCCCGACGTCCACCCCCGACGTCCACCCCCGACGTCCACCCCCGACGTCCACCCCGGACGTCCACCCCCCCGGACGTCCACCCCCGACGTCCACCCCCCCGGACGTCCACCCCCCCGACGTCCACCCCCCCGGACGTCCACCCCCCCGACGTCCACCCCCCCGGACGTCCACACCCCCGACGTCCACCCCCCAGACGTCCACCCCCGACGTCCACCCCCGACGTCCACCCCCGGCTAGGCGTAGTAGGCCCAGCAGAAGATGGCGACGCACGTGAGCAGCGCGCCGTTGGCGTCGGTGACGCGGCGCCACGTGACCTGCTCGCCGATGACGTCACAGATGGCTCCTCCTCCTTCTCCACCAGGGGGCCCTCCTGTACCTCCACCTCCACCAGGGGGCCCTCCTGCACCTCCACCTCCACCAGGGGGCCCTCCTGCACCTCCTCCACCAGGGGGCTCCGCAGCAGCAGCGTCGTCGTCGGCGTCTCCCAGGCCACAGAACCAGCCGACGAAGCGGCGAGCGAGGCCTGGGGAGGAGACTGGGGAGGGTGGGGGGAGGGGCAGAGGGGGTGGGGGGGTGGGGGTGGGGGGTGGGGGTTAGGGGGAGGAGCAAAGGGGGAGGGTGGGGGGAGGGGCAGAGGGGGTGGGGGTGACGGGTGGGGGGGTTAGGGGGAGGAGCAAAGGGGGAGGGTGGGGGAGGGGCAGAGGGGGTGGGGGGTGACGGGTGGGGGGGGTTAGGGGGAGGAGCAAAGGGGGAGGGTGGGGGGAGGGGGCAGAGGGGGTGGGGGGGGGGGGGTGACGGGTGGGGGTTAGGGGGAGGAGCAAAGGGGGAGGGTGGGGGGAGGGGCAGAGGTGGTGGGGGGGGTGGGGGTGGGTGGGGGTTAGGGGGAGGAGCAAAGGGGGAGGGTGGGGGGAGGGGCAGAGGGGGTGGGGGGGGTGGGGGGGGGGTTAGGGGGAGGAGCAAAGGGGGAGGGTGGGGGGAGGGGCAGAGGGGGTGGGGGGGGTTAGGGGGAGGAGCAAAGGGGGAGGGTGGGGGGAGGGGCAGAGGGGGTGGGTGGGGGTGGGGGGGGGTTAGGGGGAGGAGCAAAGGGGGAGGGTGGGGGGAGGGGCAGAGGGGGTGGGGGTGACGGGTGGGGGGGGTTAGGGGGAGGAGCAAAGGGGGAGGGTGGGGGAGGGGCAGAGGGGGTGGGGGGTGACGGGTGGGGGGGGTTAGGGGGAGGAGCAAAGGGGGAGGGTGGGGGGAGGGGGCAGAGGGGGTGGGGGGGGGGGTGACGGGTGGGGGTTAGGGGGAGGAGCAAAGGGGGAGGGTGGGGGGAGGGGCAGAGGTGGTGGGGGGGGGTGGGGGTGGGTGGGGGTTAGGGGGAGGAGCAAAGGGGGAGGGTGGGGGGAGGGGCAGAGGGGGTGGGGGGGGTGGGGGGGGGGTTAGGGGGAGGAGCAAAGGGGGAGGGTGGGGGGAGGGGCAGAGGGGGTGGGGGGGGTTAGGGGGAGGAGCAAAGGGGGAGGGTGGGGGGAGGGGCAGAGGGGGTGGGTGGGGGTTAGGGGGAGGAGCAAAGGGGGAGGGTGGGGGGAGGGGCAGAGGGGGGTGGGGGTGGGGGTTACGTGTGGGGGGGGGTTAGGGGTTAGGGGGAGGAGCAAAGGGGATGGTGGTGTGGGTGGTGTGGGTGGTGTGGGTGGTGTGGGTGGTGGTGGTGTGGGTGGTGTGGGTGGTGGTGGTGTGGGTGGTGGTGTGGGTGGTGTGGGTGGTGTGGGTGGAGGTGGTGTGGGTGGTGGTGGTGTGTGGGTGGTAGTGGGTGGTGGTGTGGGTGGTGTGGGTGGTGTGGGTGGTGTGGGTGGAGGTGGTGTGGGTGGTGGTGGTGGTGTGGGTGGTAGTGGGTGGTGGTGTGGGTGGTGTGGGTGGTAGTGGTAGTGGTGGTGGTGGTGGTGTGGGTGGTGGTGTGGGTGGTGGTGTGGGTGGTAGTGGTGGTGGTGTGGGTGGTGTGGGTGGTGGTGTGGGTGGTGGTGTGGGTGGTGTGGGTGGTGTGGGTGGTGGTGTGGGTGGTGGTGTGGGTGGTGTGGGTGGTGTGTGTGGTGGTTGGTGGTTTGGATGGTGTGGGTGGTGGTGTGGGTGGTGGTGTGGGTGGTAGTGGTAGTGGTGGTGGTGTGGGTGGTGTGGGTGGTGGTGTGGGTGGTGTGGGTGGTGTGGGTGGTGGTGTGGGTGGTGTGGGTGGTGTGTGTGGTGGTTGGTGGTTTGGGTGGTGTGGGTGGTGGTGTGGGTGGTGGTGTGGGTGGTGGTGTGGGTGGTGGTGTGGGTGGTAGTGGTGGTGGTGTGGGTGGTGTGGGTGGTGGTGTGGGTGGTGTGTGTGGTGGTTGGAGGTGTGGGTGGTGGTGGTGTGTGTGGTAGTGGTGGTGGTGTGGGTGGTGTGGGTGGTGTGGGTGGTGTGGGTGGTGGAGGAGGTGGTGTGGGTGGTAGTGTGGGTGGTGTGGGTGGTGGAGGAGGTGGTGTGGGTGGTAGTGGGTGGTGGTGTGGGTGGTGGTGGTGTGGGTGGTGTGGGTGGAGGTGTGTGTGGTGGTTGGTGGTTTGGATGGTGTGGGTGGTGGTGTGGGGTGGTGGTGTGGGTGGTAGTGGTAGTGGTGGTGGTGTGGGTGGTGTGGGTGGTGGTGTGGGTGGTGTGGGTGGTGTGGGTGGTGGTGTGGGTGGTGTGGGTGGTGTGTGTGGTGGTGGTGGTGTGGTGGTGTGGGTGGTGGGGGTGGTGTGGGTGGTGTGGTGTGGGTGGTAGTGGTGGTGGTGTGGGTGGTGGGGGGTGGTGTGGGTGGTGTGTGTGGTGGTTGGAGGTGTGGGTGGTGGTGGTGTGTGTGGTAGTGGTGGTGGTGTGGGTGGTGTGGGTGGTGTGGGTGGTGTGGGTGGAGGTGGTGTGGGTGGTGGTGGTGGTGTGGGTGGTAGTGGGTGGTGGTGTGGGTGGTGTGGGTGGTAGTGGTAGTGGTGGTGGTGGTGGTGTGGGTGGTGGGTGGGTGGTGGTGTGGGTGGTAGTGGTGGTGGTGTGGGTGGTGTGGGTGGTGGTGTGGGTGGTGGTGTGGGTGGTGTGGGTGGTGTGGGTGGTGGTGTGGGTGGTGGTGTGGGTGGTGTGGTGGTGTGGAGGTGTTGGTGGTTTGGATGGTGTGGGTGGTGGTGTGGGTGGTGGTGTGGGTGGTAGTGGTAGTGGTGGTGGTGTGGGTGGTGAGGGTGGTGGTGTGGGTGGTGTGGGTGGTGTGGGTGGTGGTGTGGGTGGTGTGGGTGGTGTGTGTGGTGGTTGGTGGTTTGGGTGGTGTGGGTGGTGGGTGGTGGTGTGGGTGGTGGTGTGGGTGGTGGTGTGGGTGGTGGTGTGGGTGGTGGTGTGGTGGTGGGTGGTGGTGTGGTGTGGGTGGTGGTGTGGGTGGTGTGTGTGGTGGTGGAGGTGTGGGTGGTGGTGGTGTGTGTGGTAGTGGTGGTGGTGTGGGTGGTGTGGGTGGTGTGGGTGGTGTGGGTGGTGGAGGAGGTGGTGTGGGTGGTAGTGTGGGTGGTGTGGGTGGTGGAGGAGGTGGTGTGGGTGGAGTGGGTGGTGGTGTGGGTGGTGGTGGTGTGGGTGGTGTGGGTGGAGGTGTGTGTGGTGGTTGGTGGTTGGATGGTGTGGGTGGTGGTGTGGGTGGTGGTGTGGGTGGTAGTGGTAGTGGTGGTGGTGTGGGTGGTGTGGGTGGTGGTGTGGGTGGTGGGGGTGGTGTGGGTGGTGGTGTGGGTGGTGTGGGTGGTGTGTGTGGTGGTTGGTGGTTTGGGTGGTGTGGGTGGTGGTGTGGGTGGTGGTGTGGGTGGTGGTGGGTGGTGGTGTGGGTGGTAGTGGTGGTGGTGTGGGTGGTGTGGGTGGTGGTGTGGGTGGTGTGTGTGGTGGTTGGAGGTGTGGGTGGTGGTGGTGTGTGTGGTAGTGGTGGTGGTGTGGGTGGTGTGGGTGGTGTGGGTGGTGTGGGTGGTGTGGGTGGTAGTGTGGGTGGTGTGGCTGGTGGTGTGTGTGGTGGTGGTGGTGTGGGTGGTGTGGGTGGTGGTGGTGTGGGTGGTGTGAGTGGTAGTGTGGGTGGTGTGTGTGGTGGTGGTGGTAGTGTGGGTGGTGGTGTGGGTGGTAGTGGTGGTGTGGATGGTGTGGGTGGAGGTGTGGGTGGTAGTGGTGGTGTGGGTGGTGTGGGTGGTGTGGGTGGTGTGGGTGGTGTGGGTGGTGTGGGTGGAGGTGTGGGTGGTAGTGGTGGTAGTGGTGGTGTGGGTGTAGGGGTGAGGGATCTGAGAGTGAGCGTCAGCCAGCCAGGCTCACGCTCTAGGTCATGACGCTCTGGCTGACCCGTTGCCACGGCACCGGACGATACTGGGGGGGGGGGGCACTGGTGAACGGGGGCCTAGGGGGCGGTCACGTGGTTCTGGGAGGCTCTCTGGAACATTCTAGAAGGAGGAGCCTGGAAAGTGGGCGGGGCTGAGGGGCGGAAGCCTGGAAAGTGGGCGGGGCCGAGGGGGAGGTCACGTGGTTCTGAGGGGCTCTCAGGAACATTCTAGTAGGAGGAGCCTGGAAAGTGGGCGGGGCTGAGGGGCGGAGCCTGGAAGGTGGGTGGGGCTGAGGGGCGGTCACATGGTTCTGAGGGGCTCTCTGGAACATTCTAGTAGGAGGAGCCTGGAAGGTGGGCGGGGCTGAGGGGAGGTCACGTGGTCCTGAGGGGCTCTCTGGAACATTCCAGAAGAGTCTCGAGGAGCCTGGAAAGTGGGCGGGGCTGAGGGGCGGAGCCTGGAAAGTGGGTGGGGCTGAGGGGCAGAGCCTGGAAGGTGGGCGGGGCCGAGGGGCGGTCACGTGGTTCAGAGGGGCTCTCTGGAACATTCTAGAAGGGGCTCGAGGAGCCTGGAAAGTGGGCGGGGTTGAGGGGCGGTCACATGGGGTGGCTGAGTGGACACCGCGTCTAGTTCTACCGTGGTGTGGCTGAGTAGTCACCGCGTCTAGTTCTACCGTGGTGTGGCTGAGTGAACACCGCGTCTAGTTCTACCGTGGTGTGGCTGAGTAGTCACCGCGTCTAGTTCTACCGTGGTGTGGCTGAGTGAACACCGCGTCTAGTTCTACCGTGGTGTGGCTGAGTGAACACCGCGTCTAGTTCTACCGTGGTGTGGCTGAGTGAACACCGCGTCTAGTTCTACCGTGGTGTGGCTGAGTGAACACCGCGTCTAGTTCTACCGTGGTGTGGCTGAGTGAACACCGCGTCTAGTTCTACCGTGGTGTGGCTGAGTGAACACCGCGTCTAGTTCTACCGTGGTGTGGCTGGGTGAACACCGCGTATAGTTCTACCGTGGTGTGGCTGAGTGAACACCGCGTCTAGTTCTACCGTGGTGTGGCTGAGTGAACACCGCGTCTAGTTCTACCGTGGTGTGGCTGAGTGAACACCGCGTCTAGTTCTACCGTGGTGTGGCTGGGTGAACACCGCGTCTAGTTCTACCGTGGTGTGGCTGAGTGAACACCGCGTCTAGTTCTACCGTGGTGTGGCTGAGTGAACACCGCGTCTAGTTCTACCGTGGTGTGGCTGAGTAGTCACCGCGTCTAGTTCTACCGTGGTGTGGCTGAGTGAACACCGCGTCTAGTTCTACCGTGGTGTGGCTGAGTGAACACCGCGTCTAGTTCTACCGTGGTGTGGCTGAGTGAACACCGCGTCTAGTTCTACCGTGGTGTGGCTGAGTAGTCACCGCGTCTAGTTCTACCGTGGTGTGGCTGAGTGAACACCGCGTCTAGTTCTACCCTGGCTGAGTGAACACCGCGTCTAGTTCTACCGTGGTGTGGCTGAGTGAACACCGCGTCTAGTTCTACCGTGGCTGAGTGAACACCGCGTCTAGTTCTACCGTGGTGTGGCTGAGTGAACACCGCATCTAGTTCTACCGTGGTGTGGCTGAGTGAACACCGCGTCTAGTTCTACCGTGGTGTTGCTGAGTGAACACCGCGTCTAGTTCTACCGTGGTGTGGCTGAGTGAACACCGCGTCTAGTTCTACCGTGGTGTGGCTGAGTGAACACCGCGTCTAGTTCTACCGTGGTGTGGCTGAGTAGTCACCGCGTCTAGTTCTACCGTGGCTGAGTGAACACCGCGTCTAGTTCTACCGTGGTGTGGCTGGGTGAACACCGCGTCTAGTTCTACCGTGGTGTGGCTGAGTGAACACCGCGTCTAGTTCTACCGTGGTGTGGCTGAGTGAACACCGCGTCTAGTTCTACCGTGGCTGAGTGAACACCGCGTCTAGTTCTACCATGGTGTGGCTGGGTAGTCACCGCATCTAGTTCTACCGTGGCGTGGCTGAGTGAACACCGCCTCTAGTTCTACCGTGGTGTGGCTGAGTGAACACCGCGTCTAGTTCTACCGTGGTGTGGCTGAGTGAACACCGCATCTAGTTCTACCGTGGTGTGGCTGGTGTGAACACCGCGTCTAGTTCTACCGTGGTGTGGCTGAGTGAACACCGCATCTAGTTCTACCGTGGTGTGGCTGAGTGAACACCGCGTCTAGTTCTACCGTGGTGTGGCTGAGTTGTCACCGCGTCTAGTTCTACCGTGGTGTGGCTGAGTGAACACCACGTCTAGCTCTACCGTGGTGTGGCTGAGTGAACACCGCGTCTAGTTCTACCGTGGTGTGGCTGAGTGAACACCGCATCTAGTTCTACCGTGGTGTGGCTGAGTGAACACCGCGTCTAGTTCTACCGTGGTGTGGCTGAGTGAACACCGCGTCTAGTTCTACCGTGGTGTGGCTGAGTGGACACAGCGTCTAGTTCTACCGTGGTGTGGCTGAGTGAACACCACGTCTAGTTCTACCGTGGTGTGGCTGAGTGAACACCGCGTCTAGTTCTACTGTGGCTGAGTGAACACCGCGTCTAGTTCTACCGTGGTGTGGCTGAGTGAACACCGCGTCTAGTTCTACCGTGGTGTGGCTGAGTAGTCACCGCGTCTAGTTCTACCGTGGTGTGGCTGAGTGAACACCGCGTCTAGTTCTACCGTGGTGTGGCTGAGTGAACACCGCCTCTAGTTCTACCGTGGTGTGGCTGAGTGAACACCGCGTCTAGTTCTACCGTGGTGTGGTTGAGTGAACACCGCGTCTAGTTCTACCGTGGTGTGGCTGAGTAGTCACCGCGTCTAGTTCTACCGTGGTGTGGCTGAGTGAACACCGCGTCTAGTTCTACCGTGGTGTGGCTGAGTAGTCACCGCGTCTAGTTCTACCGTGGTGTGGCTGAGTAGTCACCGCGTCTAGTTCTACCGTGGTGTGGCTGAGTAGTCACCGCGTCTAGTTCTACCGTGGTGTGGCTGAGTGAACACCGCGTCTAGTTCTACCGTGGTGTGGCTGAGTAGTCACCGCGTCTAGTTCTACCGTGGTGTGGCTGAGTAGTCACCGCGTCTAGTTCTACCGTGGTGTGGCTGAGTGAACACCGCGTCTAGTTCTACAGTCGTGTGGCTGAGTGAACACCGCGTCTAGTTCTACCGTGGTGTGGCTGAGTAGTCACCGCGTCTAGTTCTACCGTGGTGTGGCTGAGTGAACACCGCGTCTAGTTCTACCGTGGTGTGGCTGAGTGAACACCGATGTCTAGTTCTACCGTGGTGTGGCTGAGTGAACACCGCGTCTAGTTCTACCGTGGTGTGGCTGAGTGAACACCGCGCCTAGTTCTACCGTGGTGTGGCTGAGTAGTCACCGCGTCTAGTTTTACCGTGGTGTGGCTGAGTGAACACCGCGTCTAGTTCTACCGTGGTGTGGCTGAGTAGTCACCGCGTTTAGTTCTACCGTGGTGTGGCTGAGTAGTCACCGCGTCTAGTTCTACTGTGGTGTGGCTGAGTGATCACCGCGTCTAGTTCTACCGTGGCGTGGCTGAGTGAACACCGGGTCTAGTTCTACCGTGGTGTGGCTGAGTGAACACCGCATCTAGTTCTACCGTGGTGTGGCTGAGTGAACACCGATGTCTAGTTCTACCGTGGTGTGGCTGAGTGAACACCGCGTCTAGTTCTACCGTGGTGTGGCTGAGTGGACACCGCGTCTAGTTCTACCGTGGTGTGGCTGAGTGAACACCGCGTCTAGTTCTACCGTGGCTGAGTGAACACCGCATCTAGTTCTACCGTGGTGTGGCTGAGTAGTCACCGCGTCTAGTTCTACCGTGGTGTGGCTGAGTGAACACCGCGTCTAGTTCTACCGTGGTGTGGCTGAGTGGACACCGCGTCTAGTTCTACCGTGGCTGAGTGAACACCGCGTCTAGTTCTACCGTGGTGTGGCTGAGTGAACACCGATGTCTAGTTCTACCGTGGTGTGGCTGTGTGAACACCGCGTCTAGTTCTACCATGGTGTGGCTGAGTAGTCACCACGTCTAGTTCTACCGTGGTGTGGCTGAGTAGTCACCGCGTCTAGTTCTACCGTGGTGTGGCTGAGTGAACACCGATGTCTAGTTCTACCGTGGTGTGGCTGAGTGAACACCGCGTCTAGTTCTACCGTGGTGTGGCTGAGTAGTCACCGCGTCTAGTTCTACCGTGGTGTGGCTGAGTGAACACCGCGTCTAGTTCTACCGTGGTGTGGCTGAGTGAACACCGCGTCTAGTTCTACCGTGGTGTGGCTGAGTGAACACCGCGTCTAGTTCTACCGTGGCTGAGTGAACACCGCGTCTAGTTCTACCGTGGTGTGGCTGAGTGAACACCGCGTCTAGTTCTTCCGTGGTGTGGCTGAGTGAACACCGCGTCTAGTTCTACCGTGGTGTGGCTGAGTAGTCACCGCGTCTAGTTTTACCGTGGTGTGGCTGAGTGAACACCGCGTCTAGTTCTACCGTGGTGTGGCTGAGTAGTCACCGCGTTTAGTTCTACCGTGGTGTGGCTGAGTAGTCACCGCGTCTAGTTCTACTGTGGTGTGGCTGAGTGATCACCGCGTCTAGTTCTACCGTGGCGTGGCTGAGTGAACACCGGGTCTAGTTCTACCGTGGTGTGGCTGAGTGAACACCGGGTCTAGTTCTACCGTGGTGTGGCTGAGTGAACACCGCATCTAGTTCTACCGTGGTGTGGCTGAGTGAACACCGATGTCTAGTTCTACCGTGGTGTGGCTGAGTGAACACCGCGTCTAGTTCTACCGTGGTGTGGCTGGGTGAACACCGCGTCTAGTTCTACCGTGGTGTGGCTGAGTGGACACCGCGTCTAGTTCTACCGTGGTGTGGCTGAGTGAACACCGCGTCTAGTTCTACCGTGGCTGAGTGAACACCGCATCTAGTTCTACCGTGGTGTGGCTGAGTAGTCACCGCGTCTAGTTCTACCGTGGTGTGGCTGAGTGAACACCGCGTCTAGTTCTACCGTGGTGTGGCTGAGTGGACACCGCGTCTAGTTCTACCGTGGCTGAGTGAACACCGCGTCTAGTTCTACCGTGGTGTGGCTGAGTGAACACCGATGTCTAGTTCTACCGTGGTGTGGCTGTGTGAACACCGCGTCTAGTTCTACCATGGTGTGGCTGAGTAGTCACCACGTCTAGTTCTACCGTGGTGTGGCTGAGTAGTCACCGCGTCTAGTTCTACCGTGGTGTGGCTGAGTGAACACCGATGTCTAGTTCTACCGTGGTGTGGCTGAGTGAACACCGCGTCTAGTTCTACCGTGGTGTGGCTGAGTAGTCACCGCGTCTAGTTCTACCGTGGTGTGGCTGAGTGAACACCGCGTCTAGTTCTACCGTGGTGTGGCTGAGTGAACACCGCGTCTAGTTCTACCGTGGTGTGGCTGAGTGAACACCGCGTCTAGTTCTACCGTGGTGTGGCTGAGTAGTCACCGCGTCTAGTTCTACCGTGGTGTGGCTGAGTGAACACCGCGTCTAGTTCTACCGTGGTGTGGCTGAGTGAACACCGCGTCTAGTTCTACCGTGGCGTGGCTGAGTGAACACCGCATCTAGTTCTACCGTGGCGTGGCTGAGTGAACACCGCGTCAAGTTCTACCGTGGCGTGGCTGAGTGAACACCGCGTCTAGTTCTACCGTGGCTGAGTGAACACCGCGTCTAGTTCTACCGTGGTGTGGCTGGGTGAACAACGCGTCTAGTTCTACCGTGGTGTGGCTGGGTGAACACCGCGTCTAGTTCTACCGTGGTGTGGCTGGGTGAACACCGCGTCTAGTTCTACCGTGGTGTGGCTGCGTGAACACCGCATCTAGTTCTACCGTGGCTGAGTGAACATCACGTCTAGTTCTACCGTGGCTGAGTGAACACCGCGTCTAGTTCTACCGTGGTGTGGCTGGGTGAACACCGCATCTAGTTCTACCGTGGTGTGGCTGAGTGAACACCGCGTCTAGTTCTACCGTGGTGTGGCTGAGTAGTCACCGCATCTAGTTCTTCCGTGGCTGAGTGAACACCGCGTCTAGTTCTACCGTGGTGTGGCTGAGTGAACACCGCGTCTAGTTCTACCGTGGTGTGGCTGAGTGAACACCGCGTCTAGTTCTACCGTGGCTCAGTGAACACCGCGTCTAGTTCTACCGTGGTGTGGCTGAGTGAACACCGCGTCTAGTTCTACCGTGGTGTGGCTGAGTGAACACCGCGTCTAGTTCTACCGTGGCTGAGTGAACACCGTGTCTAGTTCTACCGTGGTGTGGCTGAGTGAACACCGCGTCTAGTTCTACCGTGGTGTGGCTGAGTGAACACCGCGTCTAGTTCTACCGTGGCGTGGCTGAGTGAACACCGCGTCTAGTTCTACCGTGGTGTGGCTGAGTGAACACCGCGTCTAGTTCTACCGTGGTGTGGCTGAGTGAACACCGCATCTAGTTCTACCGTGGTGTGGCTGAGTGAACACCGCGTCTAGTTCTACCGTGGTGTGGCTGAGTGAACACCGCGTCTAGTTCTACCATGGCTGAGTGAACACCGCGTCTAGTTCTACCGTGGTGTGGCTGAGTGAACACCGCGTCTAGTTCTACCGTGGCTGAGTGAACACCGCGTCTAGTTCTACCGTGGTATGGCTGAGTGAACACCGCGTCTAGCTCTACCGTGGTGTGGCTGAGTGAACACCGCGTCTAGTTCTACTGTGGCTGAGTGAACACCGCGTCTAGTTCTACCGTGGTGTGGCTGAGTGAACACCGCGTCTAGTTCTACCGTGGCTGAGTGAACACCGCGTCTAGTTCTACCGTGGTGGGGCTGAGTGAACACCGCGTCTAGTTCTACCGTGGTGTGGCTGAGTGGACACCGCGTCTAGTTCTACCGTGGCGTGGCTGAGTAGTCACCGCGTCTAGTTCTACCGTGGCTGAGTGAACACCGCGTCTAGTTCTACCGTGGTGTGGCTGAGTGAACACCGCGTCTAGTTCTACCGTGGTGTGGCTGAGTGAACACCGCGTCTAGTTCTACCGTGGTGTGGCTGAGTGAACACCGCGTCTAGTTCTACCGTGGTGTGGCTGAGTGAACACCGCGTCTAGTTCTACCGTGGTGTGGCTGAGTAGTCACCGTGTCTAGTTCTACCGTGGTGTGGCTGAGTGAACACCGCGTCTAGTTCTACCGTGGTGTGGCTGAGTGGACACCGGGTCTAGTTCTACCGTGGTGTGGCTGAGTGAACACCGCGTCTAGTTCTACCGTGGTGTGGCTGAGTGAACACCGCATCTAGTTCTACCGTGGTGTGGCTGAGTGAACACCGCGTCTAGTTCTACCGTGGTGTGGCTGAGTGAACACCGCGTCTAGTTCTACCGTGGTGTGGCTGAGTGAACACCGCGTCTAGTTCTACCGTGGTGTGGCTGAGTGAACACCGCATCTAGTTCTACCGTGGTGTGGCTGAGTGAACACCGCGTCTAGTTCTACCGTGGTGTGGCTGAGTAGTCACCGTGTCTAGTTCTACCGTGGTGTGGCTGAGTGAACACCGCGTCTAGTTCTACCGTGGTGTGGCTGAGTGAACACCGCATCTAGTTCTACCGTGGTGTGGCTGAGTAGTCACCGCGTCTAGTTCTACCGTGGTGTGGCTGAGTGAACACCGTGTCTAGTTCTACCGTGGTGTGGCTGAGTGAACACCGCGTCTAGTTCTACCGTGGTGTGGCTGAGTAGTCACCGCGTCTAGTTCTACCGTGGTGTGGCTGAGTGAACACCGCGTCTAGTTCTACTGTGGTGTGGCTGAGTGAACACCGCGTCTAGTTCTACCGTGGCTGAGTGAACACCGCGTCTAGTTCTACCGTGGTGTGGCTGAGTTGTCACCGCGTCTAGTTCTACCGTGGTGTGGCTGAGTTGTCACCCCGTCTAGTTCTACCGTGGTGTGGCTGAGTGAACACCGCGTCTAGTTCTACCGTGGTGTGGCTGAGTGAACACCGCATCTAGTTCTACCGTGGTGTGGCTGAGTGAACACCACGTCTAGTTCTACCGTGGTGTGGCTGGGTGAACACCACGTCTAGTTCTACCGTGGTGTGGCTGAGTGAACACCGCGTCTAGTTCTACCGTGGTGTGGCTGGGTGAACACCGCGTCTAGTTCTACCGTGGTGTGGCTGAGTGAACACCGCATCTAGTTCTACCGTGGCTGAGTGAACACCGCGTCTAGTTCTACCGTGGCTGAGTGAACACCGCGTCTAGTTCTACCGTGGTGTGGCTGAGTGAACACCGCGTCTAGTTCTACCGTGGTGTGGCTGAGTAGTCACCGCGTCTAGTTCTACCGTGGTGTGTCTGAGTGAACACCGCGTCTAGTTCTACCGTGGTGTGGCTGAGTGAACACCGCGTCTAGTTCTACCGTGGCTGAGTGAACACCGCGTCTAGTTCTACCGTGGCTGAGTGAACACCGCGTCTAGTTCTACCGTGGTGTGGCTGAGTGATCACCACGTCTAGTTCTACCGTGGTGTGGCTGGGTGAACACCGCATCTAGTTCTACCGTGGTGTGGCTGAGTGAACACCGCGTCTAGTTCTACCGTGGCTGAGTGAACACCACGTCTAGTTCTACCGTGGTGTGGCTGAGTGAACACCGCATCTAGTTCTACCGTGGTGTGGCTGAGTAGTCACCGCGTCTAGTTCTACCGTGGTGTGGCTGAGTAGTCACCGCGTCTAGTTCTACCGTGGTGTGGCTGAGTGAACACCGCGTCTAGTTCTACCGTGGTGTGGCTGAGTGAACACCGCGTCTAGTTCTACCGTGGTGTGGCTGAGTGAACACCGCGTCTAGTTCTACCGTGGTGTGGCTGAGTGAACTCCGCGTCTAGTTCTACCGTGGTGTGGCTGAGTGAACTCCGCGTCTAGTTCTACCGTGGTGTGGCTGAGTGAACACCGCGTCTAGTTCTACCGTGGTGTGGCTGCGTGAACACCGCGTCTAGTTCTACCGTGGTGTGGCTGAGTGAACACCGCGTCTAGTTCTACCGTGGTGTGGCTGAGTTGTCACCGCGTCTAGTTCTACCGTGGTGTGGCTGAGTGAACACCGCGTCTAGTTCTACCGTGGCTGAGTGAACACCGCGTCTAGTTCTACCGTGGCTGAGTGAACACCGCGTCTAGTTCTACCGTGGTGTGGCTGGGTGAACACCGCGTCTAGTTCTACTGTGGTGTGGCTGAGTGAACACCGCGTCTAGTTCTACCGTGGTGTGGCTGAGTGAACACCGCGTCTAGTTCTACCGTGGTGTGGCTGAGTAGTCACCGCGTCTAGTTCTACCGTGGCGTGGCTGAGTGAACACCGCATCTAGTTCTACCGTGGTGTGGCTGAGTGAACACCGCATCTAGTTCTACCGTGGTGTGGCTGAGTGAACACCGCGTCTAGTTCTACCGTGGTGTGGCTGAGTAGTCACCGCGTCTAGTTCTACCGTGGTGTGGCTGAGTAGTCACCGCGTCTAGTTCTACCGTGGTGTGGCTGAGTAGTCACCGCGTCTAGTTCTACCGTGGCGTGGCTGAGTGAACACCGCATCTAGTTCTACCGTGGTGTGGCTGAGTGAACACCGCATCTAGTTCTACCGTGGTGTGGCTGAGTGAACACCGCGTCTAGTTCTACCGTGGTGTGGCTGAGTAGTCACCGCGTCTAGTTCTACCGTGGTGTGGCTGAGTAGTCACCGCGTCTAGTTCTACCGTGGTGTGGCTGAGTAGTCACCGCGTCTAGTTCTCACGTGGTGTGGCTGAGTAGTCACCGCGTCTAGTTCTACCGTGGTGTGGCTGAGTAGTCACCGCGTCTAGTTCTACCGTGGTGTGGCTGAGTGAACACCGCGTCTAGTTCTACCGTGGTGTGGCTGAGTGAACACCGCGTCTAGTTCTACCGTGGTGTGGCTGAGTGAACACCGCGTCTAGTTCTACCATGGCTGAGTGAACACCGCGTCTAGTTCTACCATGGTGTGGCTGAGTAAACACCGCGTCTAGTTCTACCGTGGTGTGGCTGAGTGAACACTACACTATACACTACACTACACTATACACTACACCATACACTATACACTACACTATACACTACACCATACACTATACACTACACTATACACTACACTATACACTACACACTACACTACACACTACACTATACACTACTATACACTACACCATACACTACACTATACACTACACCATACACTACACTATACACTACACCATACACTACACTACACCATACACTATACACTACACTATACACTACACTATACACTACACTACACACTACACCATACACTACACACTACACTATACACTACACTATACACTACACTACACACTACACTACACTATACACTACGCTACACACTACTATACACTACACCATACACTACACTACACACTACACTATACACTACACTATACACTACACTACACACTACACTACACTATACACTACTATACACTACACCATGCACTACACTATACACTACACCATACACTACACTACACACTACACTATACACTACACACTACGCTACACACTACACTACACACTACACCATACACTACACTATACACTACACCATACACTACACCACACACTATGCTACACACTACACTATACACTACACTACACACTACACTACACACTACACTATACACTACACTATACACTACACTATACACTACACTATACACTACACTACACACTACACTATACACTACACTATACACTACACCATACACTACACTACACACTACACTATACACTACACTATACACTACACTACACACTACACTACACACTACACTATACACTACACTATACACTACACTATACACTACACTATACACTACTATACACTACACACTACACCATACACTACACCACACAATACACTACACACTACACTACACACTACACTACACACTACAATATGCACTACACTACACACTACACTATACACTACACTACACACTACACTACACACTACACTATACACTACACTACACACTACGCTACACACTACACTACACACTACACCATACACTACACTACACACTACACTACACACTACACTATACACTACACTATACACTACACACTACACCATACACTACACTATACACTACACTACACACTACACTATACACTACACTATACACTACACCATACACTACACCACACACTACACTACACACTACACTATACACTACACTATACACTACACTATACACTACACTATACACTACACTACACACTACACTATACACTACACTATACACTACACCATACACTACACTACACACTACACTATACACTACACTATACACTACACTACACACTACACTACACACTACACTATACACTACACTATACACTACACTATACACTACACTATACACTACTATACACTACACACTACACCATACACTACACCACACAATACACTACACACTACACTACACACTACACTACACACTACAATATGCACTACACTACACACTACACTATACACTACACTACACACTACACTACACACTACACTATACACTACACTACACACTACGCTACACACTACACTACACACTACACCATACACTACACTACACACTACACTACACACTACACTATACACTACACTATACACTACACACTACACCATACACTACACTATACACTACACTACACACTACACTATACACTACACTATACACTACACCATACACTACACCACACACTATGCTACACACTACACTATACACTACACTATACACTACACTACACACTACACTATACACTACACTACACATTACACTATGCACTAGACTACACACTACCCTACACACTACACTATACACTGCACTATACTATACACTACACTATACACTACTACACTACACACTACACTATACACTACACTATACACTACACTATACACTACACCACTATACCAAACTGAAGTTCAACTCGCGATCACAGGCACCGCTTTACCTTCTGCTGCTTTTTGGGGCGTTGCTCCCAACTCCACCACCTCCTCCACCACCTCCTCCACCACCTCCTTCACCACCTCCTTCACCACCACCTCCTCCACCTCCACCACCTCCTCCTCCACCTCCTCCTTCACCACCTCCTTCACCACCTCCTTCACCACCACCTCCTCCACCTCCTCCACCTCCTCCTCCATGTCCAAATCCACCCGGGGTTCTTTGCTCCTCCTGAGGCTGTACACGAGCCTGTGCAACTGTGCGGCACACATCAGCGTCATCATCAGCATCATCATCATCAGCGTCATCATCATCATCAGCAGCATCAGCAGCAGTAGCAACAGCAGCAGCAGCAGCATCATCATCAGCAGCAGTAGCAACAGCAGCAGCATCATCATCATCAGCAGCAGTAGCAACAGCAGCAGCATCATCATCAGCAGCAGTAGCAACAGCAGCAGCATCATCATCAGCATAATCAGCAGCTCCATCATCATCAGCAGCAGCAGCAGCATTATCATCAGCAGCACCATCATCAGCGACATCATCAGCATCATCAGCAGCATCATCAGCATCATCATCAGCAGCAGTAGCAGCAGCAGCAGCATCATCATCATCAGCATCATCAGCATCATCATCAGCAGTAGCAGCATCATCATCAGCATCATCATCAGCTCCATCATCATCAGCAGCAGTAGCAGCAGCAGCATCATCATCAGCAGCACCATCATCATCAGCACCATCATCATCAGCATCATCATCATCAGCAGCACCATCATCATCAGCATCATCATCAGCATCATCAGCAGCACACATCAGCATCATCAGCATCATCAGCAGCATCATCAATCTGTGTGTATATCTGTGTGTGGGTGTGTGTGTCTATCTATCTGTGTGTGTCTATGTGTGTGTCACTGTGTGTGTGTCTGTGTCTGTCTATCTGTGTGTGTCCATGTGTGTGTCACTGTGTGTGGGTGTGTGTGTGTCTATCTGTGTGTGTCTATGTGTGTGTCACTGTGTGTAGGTGTGTGTGTCTATCTATCTGTGTGTGTCACTGTGTGTGTGTCTGTGTCTGTCTATCTGTGTGTGTCTATGTGTGTGTCACTGTGTGTGTGTGTCTATGTGTGTGTGTCTACGTGTGTGTCACTGTGTGTGGGTGTGTGTCTGGGGAGTGGTGGGTGTAGCGGTTAGCGCTACGCTGCGCTATGAACCTGGCGACCCGGGTTCGATTCCCGCTCACGGCCAACACCAGTGACGATTATCTGAACCGGTCCCGGGCCTCCCCTAGGTCGACTCAGCCTCAAATGAGTACCTGGTGCGGTGGATAAAAACATTGCCACTAGGAAGACAAAGGCGGTCGGGCGTGGTGTTGGCCACCCACCGCCTCGTGTACCGTTCCGGCCTTCATAGGTGCTCGCTAACAGCACTTGCCCCTACAGTCTGTTAAGGCTATAAGGGGGATCTTTGTCTTTGATCTATCTGTGTGTCTAGCTATCTGTGTGTCTATCTGTGTGTCTACCTGTTTGTCTGTGTGTCTATCTAACTGTGTGTATCTGTGTGTCTATCTGTGTGTCTGTGTGTCTATCTAACTGTGTGTGTAACTGTTTGTCTACCTGTGTGTCTGTGTGTATCTAACTGTGTGTGTGTATCTGTGTGTCTGTGTGTCTATCTAGCTGTGTGTGTATCTGTATGTCTATCTGTGTGTCTGTGTGTCTATCTAACTGTGTGTGTATCTGTGTGTCTGTGTGTCTATCTAACTGTGTGTGTATCTGTGTGTCTATCTGTGTGTCTGTGTGTCTATCTAACTGTGTGTGTATCTGTGTGTCTGTGTGTCTATCTAACTGTGCGTGTATCTGTGTGTCTGTGTGTCTATCTAACTGTGTGTGTATCTGTGTTTACCTGTGTGTCTGTGTGTCTATCTAACTGTGTGTCTACCTGTGTGTCTGTGTGTCTATCTAACTGTGTGTGTATCTGTGTGTCTGTGTGTCTATCTAACTGCGTGTGTACCTGTGTGTCTGTGTGTCTATCTAACTGTGTGTCTATCTGTGTGTCTATCTGTGTGTCTGTGTGTCTATCTAACTGTGTGTGTATCTGTGTGTCTGTGTGTCTATCTAACTGTGTGTGTATCTGTGTGTCTACCTGTGTGTCTGTGTGTCTATCTAACTGTGTGTGTATCTGTGTGTCTGTGTGTCTATCTAACTGTGTGTGTATCTGTGTGTCTATCTGTGTGTCTGTGTGTCTATCTAACTGTGTGTGTATCTGTGTGTTTGTGTGTCTATCTAACTGTGTGTGTATCTGTGTGTCTGTGTGTCTATCTAACTGTGTGTGTACCTGTGTGTCTACCTGTGTGTTTGTGTCTCTATCTAACTGTGTGTGTATCTGTGTGTTTGTGTGTCTATCTAACTGTGTGTCTATCTGTGTGTCTACCTATGTGTCTGTGTGTCTATCTAACTGTGTGTGTATCTGTGTGTCTGTGTGTCTATCTAACTGTGTGTGTATCTGTGTGTCTACCTGTGTGTCTCTGTGTCTATCTAACTGTGTGTGTATCTGTGTGTCTGTGTGTCTATCTAACTGTGTGTGTATCTGTGTGTCTACCTGTGTGTTTGTGTGTCTATCTAACTGTGTGTATCTGTGTGTCTACCTGTGTGTCTGTGTGTCTATCTAACTGTGTGTGTATCTGTGTGTCTGTGTGTCTATCTAACTGTGTGTGTATCTGTGTGTCTGTGTGTCTATCTAACTGTGTGTGTATCTGTGTGTCTGTGTGTCTATCTAACTGTGTGTGTACCTGTGTGTCTACCTGTGTGTTTGTGTGTCTATCTAACTGTGTGTATCTGTGTGTCTGTGTGTCTATCTAACTGTGTGTGTATCTGTGTGTCTGTGTGTCTATCTAACTGTGTGTGTATCTGTGTGTCTACCTGTGTGTCTGTGTGTCTATCTAACTGTGTGTATTTGTGTGTCTGTGTGTCTGTGTGTATATCTAACTGTGTGTGTATCTGTGTGTCTATGTGTCTATCTAACTGTGTGTGTATCTGTTTGTCTACCTGTGTGTCTGTGTGTATATCTAACTGTGTGTGTATCTGTGTGTCTGTGTGTCTATCTAACTGTGTGTATCTGTGTGTCTACCTATGTGTCTGTGTGTCTATCTAACTGTGTGTGTATCTGTGTGTCTATCTAACTGTGTGTGTAACTGTTTGTCTACCTGTGTGTCTGTGTGTCTATCTAACTGTGTGTGTATCTGTGTGTCTGTGTGTCTATCTAACTGTGTGTATCTGTGTGTCTGTGTGTCTATCTAACTGTGTGTGTATCTGTGTGTCTGTGTGTCTATCTAACTGTGTGTGTATCTGTGTGTTTGTGTGTATCTAACTGCGTGTGTATCTGTGTGTCTGTGTGTCTATCTAACTGTGTGTATCTGTGTGTCTGTGTGTCTATCTAACTGTGTGTATCTGTGTGTCTGTGTGTCTATCTAACTGCGTGTGTACCTGTGTGTCTACCTGTGTGTTTGTGTGTCTATCTAACTGTGTGTATCTGTGTGTCTGTGTGTCTATCTAACTGTGTGTCTATCTGTGTGTCTGTGTGTCTATCTAACTGTGTGTGTATCTGTGTGTCTGTGTGTCTATCTAACTGTGTGTATCTGTGTGTCTACCTATGTGTCTGTGTGTCTATCTAACTGTGTGTGTATCTGTGTGTCTGTGTGTCTATCTAACTGTGTGTGTATCTGTGTGTCTACCTGTGTGTTTGTGTGTCTATCTAACTGTGTGTGTATCTGTGTGTCTGTGTGTCTATCTAACTGTGTGTGTATCTGTGTGTCTGTGTGTCTATCTAACTGTGTGTATCTGTGTGTCTGTGTGTCTATCTAACTGTGTGTGTACCTGTGTGTCTGTGTGTCTATCTAACTGTGTGTGTATCTGTGTGTCTACCTATGTGTCTGTGTGTCTATCTAACTGTGTGTATCTGTGTGTCTGTGTGTCTATATAACTGTGTGTGTATCTGTGTGTCTACCTATGTGTCTGTGTGTCTATCTAACTGTGTATGTATCTGTGTGTCTGTGTGTCTATCTAACTGCGTGTGTACCTGTGTGTCTACCTGTGTGTTTCTGTGTCTATCTAACTGTGTGTGTATCTGTGTGTCTGTGTGTCTATCTAACTGTGTGTGTATCTGTGTGTCTGTGTGTCTATCTAACTGTGTGTATCTGTGTGTCTACCTGTGTGTCTATCTAACTGTGTGTGTATCTGTGTGTCTGTGTGTCTATCTAACTGTGTGTGTATCTGTGTGTCTACCTGTGTGTCTATCTAACTGTGTGTGTATCTGTGTGTCTGTGTGTCTATCTAACTGTGTGTGTATCTGTGTGTCTATCTAACTGTGTGTGTATCTGTGTGTCTGTGTGTCTATCTAGCTGTGTGTGTATCTGTGTGTCTGTGTGTCTATCTAACTGTGTGTGTATCTGTGTGTCTGTGTGTCTATCTAGCTGTGTGTGTATCTGTGTGTCTGTGTGTCTATCTAACTGTGTGTGTATCTGTGTGTCTGTGTGTCTATCTAACTGTGTGTGTATCTGTGTGTCTGTGTGTCTATCTAACTGTGTGTATCTGTGTGTCTACCTATGTGTCTGTGTGTCTATCTAACTGTGTGTGTATCTGTGTGTCTGTGTGTCTATCTAACTGTGTGTGTATCTGTGTGTCTGTGTGTCTATCTAACTGTGTGTGTATCTGTGTGTCTGTGTGTCTATCTAACTGTCTGTGTATCTGTGTGTCTACCTGTGTGTCTATCTAACTGTGTGTGTATCTGTGTGTCTGTGTGTCTATCTAACTGTGTGTGTATCTGTGTGTCTGTGTGTCTATCTAACTGTGTGTGTAACTGTGTGTCTACCTGTGTGTCTGTGTGTCTATCTAACTGTGTATGTATCTGTGTGTCTGTGTGTCTATCTAACTGCGTGTGTACCTGTGTGTCTACCTGTGTGTTTCTGTGTCTATCTAACTGTGTGTGTATCTGTGTGTCTGTGTGTCTATCTAACTGTGTGTGTATCTGTGTGTCTGTGTGTCTATCTAACTGTGTGTATCTGTGTGTCTACCTGTGTGTCTATCTAACTGTGTGTGTATCTGTGTGTCTGTGTGTCTATCTAACTGTGTGTGTATCTGTGTGTCTACCTGTGTGTCTATCTAACTGTGTGTGTATCTGTGTGTCTGTGTGTCTATCTAACTGTGTGTGTATCTGTGTGTCTATCTAACTGTGTGTGTATCTGTGTGTCTGTGTGTCTATCTAGCTGTGTGTGTATCTGTGTGTCTGTGTGTCTATCTAACTGTGTGTGTATCTGTGTGTCTGTGTGTCTATCTAGCTGTGTGTGTATCTGTGTGTCTGTGTGTCTATCTAACTGTGTGTGTATCTGTGTGTCTGTGTGTCTATCTAACTGTGTGTGTATCTGTGTGTCTGTGTGTCTATCTAACTGTGTGTATCTGTGTGTCTACCTATGTGACTGTGTGTCTATCTAACTGTGTGTGTATCTGTGTGTCTGTGTGTCTATCTAACTGTGTGTGTATCTGTGTGTCTGTGTGTCTATCTAACTGTGTGTGTATCTGTGTGTCTGTGTGTCTATCTAACTGTCTGTGTATCTGTGTGTCTACCTGTGTGTCTATCTAACTGTGTGTGTATCTGTGTGTCTGTGTGTCTATCTAACTGTGTGTGTATCTGTGTGTCTGTGTGTCTATCTAACTGTGTGTGTAACTGTGTGTCTACCTGTGTGTCTGTGTGTCTATCTAACTGTGTGTCTATCTATGTGTCTACCTATGTGTCTGTGTGTCTATCTAACTGTGTGTGTATCTGTGTGTCTGTGTGTCTATCTAACTGTGTGTGTATCTGTGTGTCTATCTAACTGTGTGTAACTGTGTGTCTACCTGTGTGTCTGTGTGTCTATCTAACTGTGTGTCTATCTATGTGTCTACCTATGTGTCTGTGTGTCTATCTAACTGTGTGTGTATCTGTGTGTCTGTGTGTCTATCTAACTGTGTGTGTAACTGTGTGTCTACCTGTGTGTCTGTGTGTCTATCTAACTGTGTGTCTATCTATGTGTCTACCTATGTGTCTGTGTGTCTATCTAACTGTGTGTGTATCTGTGTGTCTGTGTGTCTATCTAACTGTGTGTGTATCTGTGTGTCTGTGTGTCTATCTAACTGTGTGTGTATCTGTGTGTCTGTGTGTCTATCTAACTGTGTGTGTATCTGTGTGTCTGTGTGTCTATCTAACTGTGTGTGTATCTGTGTGTCTGTGTGTCTATCTAACTGTGTGTGTATCTGTGTGTCTACCTATGTGTCTGTGTGTCTATCTAACTGTGTGTGTATCTGTGTGTCTGTGTGTCTATCTAACTGTGTGTGTATCTGTGTCTGTGTGTCTATCTAACTGTGTGTGTAACTGTGTGTCTACCTGTGTGTCTATCTAACTGTGTGTCTATCTGTGTGTCTACCTATGTGTCTGTGTGTCTATCTAACTGTGTCTACCTGTGTGTCTGTGTGTCTATCTAACTGTGTGTATCTGTGTGTCTATCTGTGTGTCTGTGTGTCTATCTAACTGTGTGTGTATCTGTGTGTCTGTGTGTCTATCTAACTGTGTGTGTATCTGTGTGTCTGTGTGTCTATCTAACTGTGTGTCTATCTGTGTGTCTACCTATGTGTCTGTGTGTCTATCTAACTGTGTGTGTATCTGTGTGTCTGTGTGTCTATCTAACTGTGTGTGTCTGTGTGTCTATCTAACTGTGTGTGTATCTGTGTGTCTGTGTGTCTATCTAACTGTGTGTGTATCTGTGTGTCTATCTGTGTGTCTGTGTGTCTATCTAACTGTGTGTGTATCTGTGTATCTGTGTGTCTATCTAACTGTGTGTGTATCTGTGTGTCTGTGTGTCTATCTAACTGTGTGTGTATCTGTGTGTCTGTGTGTCTATCTAACTGTGTGTCTATCTGTGTGTCTGTGTGTCTATCTAACTGTGTGTGTATATGTGTGTCTGTGTGTCTATCTAACTGTGTGTCTATCTATGTGTCTACCTATGTGTCTGTGTGTCTATCTAACTGTGTGTGTATCCCACTACAAAACAACCCCCTACCTCCTCGCGGTGCCGGACGGGCAACTCTGTCGTGGACAATGCTGTGGGGGGAGGGCCAATTCCGATTGGCCTCTCCCCTCATGGCGTCTGTGACCACCACAGTGGCTAAACGGGGGCTCTGGACGGGTGCGAGGGGCTGGTAACCCCTCCACCTTCAATTAATTACCACTAAACCACGACTAAAATATCTCATTTATTAGCTTGTGCCGGATGCCCCGGGGGGGACAAGCGTCTTTGACGTCTCCTGGCCAAACCCCAATTGGCGGAGCCAGGAGATTGAATCTCTACCCTCGGGGCTACTCCAGAAACAACAAAAAGCCACTTCGCGTGGCCACGTGGAATGTTCGAACGCTCACTGTGGAGGAGAGGCTGCCACTCCTCTGTCGGGAGCTGGACCGGTACCGCCTGGATCTCTGTGGTGTTCAGGAGGTCCGGTGGACTGGTTCTGGGCTTGTAATTACCAACACGCTGTTCCGGCATTGGCGCATCAACACAGCATCATGGATGCAAGCTGGGTCCAAGCAAGAACATCTCCTGGACTACATAGTGATGGACCAGCGGATGCGAGCCCATGTCCTTGACACCAGAACCTACCGTGGAGCTGATCTGCCCACTGACCATCGACTAGTCATCTGTAAGATGCGCCTGCCATTCTTCCACTCCGGTGGTGGGTGTACACCCAGGACCCCATTCCAACCTAAAGTGGCCTGGTCTCAGTTATCTGATGAAAGTTGCAAGCGAGAATTTCATCATCGCTTGCAGCTGGGATTGGCATCGTCCCCGACTCCTCCTGATGTCGAGGGTAAATGGGCGAGGTTTTGGACTGTGGCTCATGCAGCTGCAATGGCTGCTTTGGGTACGCGGTCCAGACCTCCCCAGAGACCCTGGCTGACAGAGGAGGTGTTCAGGATGGTTGAGAAAAAGCGACAGGCCCACTGTCATCGGCTACAGAATCCCACGTCAGAGAATGAGGAGGCTTACCGCAGCCTTCGCTCGGAGGTTCGGAGAGCCGTGAGGCGCTGCAAGGATGGGTGGTGGTCGCGGGTTGCTGAGGAGATGGAGTCTGCCTCAGTGGCTCGCCATCACAAATCTCTATTTAACTCCATCAAAAAAGTAACCTGCAGCGCCACACCTATTACCATCATTAGGGGAAAGAACGGTGATCAAATCTCCGACCCCCAGGAACAGGTTTGCAGATTTGCTGAGTATTTCTGTGAGGTCCTGGGGGAGGGGAAATCCCTCAGCCTGACCCTGCTGAGGCTGCGGTGCCTCAAATATTGGAAGAAGAAGTCACCCCCTGTGAGTGGCTGGCTGAGGTGCCATCTGTTGAGGAAGTACTGCAGGCGATCCAGAGTCTGTGACCAGGAAAGGCACCGGGCAGAGATGATCTCTCAAGCGAAATGCTGAGGGAGGGTGGCGTTTGTGCACAGACTGCCCTATATGACAGCATAACAGTCTGGACCACTGGACGGGTTTTCCAGAATTGGAAGGATGCCCTGGTGGTCCCCCTCTTTAAGAAGGGGGACCGCACAGACTGTAACAACGACAGGGGCATCTCACTCTTCAGTGTGCCGGGAAAGGTCCTGGCAAGGATTATTCAACATCACCTGCACAGATGCCATATTTTCTGTCCGTCTACGACAGTAGAGGTGTAGGGAATTCCAACAAGACCTACATCTCTGCTTTATTGACCTGGTCAAGGCCTATTATACCATCAGTAGGCCTGGGCACGAGACTTTGTGATTTAGAGTCCCTGACCCTCTGCTCACGATCATTAAGGACCTTCATGATGGTGAGCGTGCCCGGGTAAAACTACGTGGACGGGAGTCCGAGCCATTCCCTGTACACCTTGGTGTGCGACAGGGATGTCCTCTGGCTCCCACATTATTTAACATCTATTTTGACCACGTAGTTCGTGAAGCCTTCAATAGCTGTACCGGGGGAATCTGCATATGGTACAGATATAATGGGAGGCTGATCGATGCCCGGGTGCGGTCAAGGGATGGCTCCCTATTGCTCAACCACGTTACGTATGCCAATGATCTGGTAATTGCTGCACACTCAGAGGAGGAGTTGGAGGCGCTGTTGCTGAACCTGGAGTGTGCCACTAAGAGGTTGGGCCTTACCATTAGCTCCACCAAAATTAAGCACCTGCCTGGGTATTTTGTACCATCGGACACTCCACCCCCACAACTCCCAATCGGTGATGGGGCAGTTGTGGAGAGAGTGGAGAGTGTCCCATACCTGGGCAGTGTGCTCATGACCGGCTCCGGTTTAACAGCAGAGGTTTCACTCTGAATCAGTCGAGCGGCAATATCTTTTCATCGGTTGCGTATCGCTGTGTGGAAGCTACCTGGTCTGTCGCTCCGCACTAAGCTTCATGTCTTCTCGGCCACAGTCATTCCCTCCCTTCTCTACGCTTGCGAAACATGTACCCCCCTAATGGAACACCTTCGCCAGTTAGAAACATTTAGGCTGGCCTGCCTACGATCCATCCTGGGTTTAACCAGGCTGAATTGTGTGAAGAGCTCACAAATCCTTGAAAGATCTGGACAAAGTTTCATCGGTGAGCTCCTCCGGCAGGCAAGGCTGCGTTGGCTGGGTCATGTAGCCCGCATGCCCAGCCACCGCATGCCGAAACAGCTTTTGTTCGGCCGGATCGAGGGGGCTAACCGGGCGCGGCACGGGCTAGAGAAGAGATGGAGTGACGTGGTACAGGAGGACGTGGAGCTGAGTGGACTTGCCGATGACCGGTACCAGCGGTGTCAAGATCGGCCTCTGTGCAGGAGGAGGCTCGTGAAGGACGCCGCTACTGGGCACTTGGGAGGCAGTCGCCCTCCAACAACAACGGAGGGCGGAGGAGCGACGCTCACAACAGCGAGCGGAGCGCCGGGTGGCTAAAGCACAGCAGGTTGGCACAGTAGGGGGCACAGGTGGTGCATCAGCCAGTCATCTCAGTCAGTCGACCCGTGGCACCTGGGTCTGCCCCGTGACCTCCTGCCAGCGGGCGTTCGACACCTCACGTGGTAGCCTCAAGGTGCACATAGCCTGGCACAAGCGTCGCGGCGACGTCACCGCCGCTTAGTTGGCGAATGGCGCCTGCTGCTGCTGCTGCTGCTGCTGTTGTTGTTGATGTTGTTGTGCCTCACTCACGTGCTTGTCGGCGATGGGCTCCGTGAGCAGGGACACGACCATCGCCACGAGACCCGTGGCAACGAAGAGAATCAGAGCAAAGTAGAGGTAGTGCAGTCGGCACACCAGCGCCGGGCACGTCGAGGCGGTGGAGGATTGTTGGACACAACTCCGGGAGCCGTAGATGAAGCCGGCGATGAGCCGGGACAGGCCCAGCGCCAGGCCGAACATTAGGCCCCAGAAGGCACCCTGAGAGAGGGGGGGGGGGGGGGAGTGGGGGGGATGGGGTGGGGGAGGGGGTGGAGAGGGATGGTGGGTGGAGATGGTGGAGATAGATGGTGGGTGGAGATGGTGGGTTTGGAGAGGGGTGGGTTGAGAGTGAGATGGTGGAGAGATGGAGGAGAGAGATGGTGGAGAGAGATGGTGGGTGGAGATGGTGGGTGGAGAGAGATGGTGGGTGGAGATGGTGGGTGGGGATGGTGGGTGGAGAGAGATGGTGGGTGGAGATGGTGGGTTTGGAGAGGGGTGGGTTGAGAGTGAGATGGTGGAGAGATGGAGGAGAGAGATGGTGGGTGGATATGGTGGGTGGAGAGAGATGGTGGGTGGAGATGGTGGGTGGAGATAGATGGTGGGTGGAGATGGTGGGTTTGGAGAGGGGTGGGTTGAGAGTGAGATGGTGGAGAGGGATGGTGGGTGGAGATGGTGGGTAGAGATGGTGGGTGGAGATGGTGGAGAGAGATGGTGGGTTGAGAGTGAGATGGTGGAGAGAGATGGTGGGTGGAGATGGTGGGTGGAGATGGTGGGTTCGGAGAGGGGTGGGTTGAGAGTGAGATGTGAGAGAGATGGTGGAGATGGTGGAGATGGTGAGTGGAGATGGTGGGTGGAGATAGAGTGAGATGGTGAGAGAGATGGTGGAGAGAGATGGTGGAGAGAGATGGTGGAGAGAGATGGTGGGTGGAGATGGTGGGTGGAGATGGTGGGTGGAGATGGTGGGTTCGGAGAGGGGTGGGTTGAGAGTGAGATGGTGGAGAGATGGTGGAGAGAGATGGTGGAGAGAGATGGTGGGTGGAGATGGTGGGTGGAGAGAGATGGTGGGTGGAGATGGTGGGTGGAGAGAGATGGTGGGTGGAGATGGTGGGTGGAGATGGTGGGTGGAGATGGTGGGTGGAGAGTGAGATGGTGGGTGGAGATGGTGAGAGAGATGGTGGTTGGAGATGGTGGGTGGAGATGGTGGGTTCGGAGGGGGGTGGGTTGAGAGTGAGATGGTGAGAGAGATGGTGGAGATGGTGGAGATGGTGGGTGGAGATGGTGGGTGGAGATGGTGGGTAGAGATGGTGGGTGGAGATGGTGGGTGGAGATGGTGGAGAGAGATGGTGAATGGAGATGGTGGGTGGAGATGGTGGGTTCGGAGAGGGGTGGGTTGAGAGTGAGATGGTGGAGAGATGGTGGAGAGAGATGGTGGGTGGAGATGGTGGGTGGAGATGGTGGGTGGAGAGTGAGATGGTGGGTGGAGATGGTGAGAGAGATGGTGGGTGGAGATGGTGGGTGGAGATGGTGGGTTCGGAGGGGGGTGGGTTGAGAGTGAGATGGTGAGAGAGATGGTGGAGATGGTAGAGATGGTGGGTGGAGATGGTGGGTGGAGATGGTGGAGAGAGATGGTGAATGGAGATGGTGGGTGGAGATGGTGGAGAGAGATGGTGAATGGAGATGGTGGGTGGAGATGGTGGAGAGAGATGGTGGGTGGAGATGGTGGAGAGAGATGGTGGGTGGAGATGGTGGAGAGAGATGGTGGGTGGAGATGGTGGGTGGAGATGGTGGAGAGAGATGGTGGGTGGAGATGGTGGGTGGAGATGGTGGGTTGAGAGTGAGATGGTGGAGAGAGATGGTGGGTGGAGATGGTGGGTGGAGATGGTGGGTGGAGATGGTGGAGAGAGATAGTGGAGAGAGATGGTGGGTGGAGATGGTGGGTGGAGATGGTGAGAGAGATGGTGAGAGAGATGGTGGAGAGAGATGGTGGGTGGAGATGGTGGGTGGTGATGGTGGAGAGAGATAGTGGAGAGAGATGGTGGGTGGAGATGGTGGGTGGAGATGGTGAGAGAGATGGTGAGAGAGATGGTGGAGAGAGATGGTGGGTGGAGATGGTGGGTGGAGATGGTGAGAGAGATGGTGAGAGAGATGGTGGAGAGAGATGGTGGGTGGAGATGGTGGGTGGAGATGGTGGAGAGAGATGGTGGGTGGAGATGGGTGGAGAGTGAGATGGTGGAGAGAGATGGTGGGTGGAGATGGTGGGTGGAGATGGTGGGTGGAGATGGTGGAGAGAGATGGTGGGTGGAGATGGTGGGTGGAGATGGTGAGTGGAGATGGTGGAGAGAGATGGTGAATGGAGATGGTGGGTTGAGAGTGAGATGGTGGAGAGAGATTGTGGGTGGAGAGAGATGGTGGGTGGGGATGGTGGGTGGAGATGGTGAGTGGAGATGGTGGAGAGAGATGGTGGGTGGAGATGGTGGGTGGAGATGGTGGAGAGAGATGGTGGGTGGAGATGGTGGGTGGAGATGGTGCGTGGAGATGGTGGAGAGAGATGGTGAATGGAGAAGGTGGGTTGAGAGTGAGATGGTGGAGAGAGATTGTGGGTGGAGAGAGATGGTGGGTGGGGATGGTGGGTGGAGATGGTGGGTGGAGATGGTGGGTTCGGAGAGGGATGGGTTGAGAGTCAGATGGTGGAGAGAGATTGTGGGTGGAGAGAGATGGTGGGTGGAGATGGTGGGTGGAGATGGTGGAGATAGATGGTGGGTGGAAATGGTGGGTGGAGATGGTGGGTGGAGATGGTGGGTGGAGAGTGAGATGGTGGAGAGAGATTGTGGAGAGAGATGGTGGAGAGAGATGGTGGGTGGAGATGGTGGGTGGAGATGGTGGGTGGAGATGGTGGGTTGAGAGTGAGATGGTGGAAAGAGATGGTGGGTGGAGATGGTGGAGAGAGATGGTGGGTGGAGATGGTGGGTGGAGATGGTGGGTGGAGATGGTGGGTGGAGACTGAGATGGTGGAGAGAGAATGTGGAGAGAGATGGTGGGTGGAAATGGTGGGTGGAGATGGTGAAGAGAGATGGTGGGTGGAGATGGTGGGTGGAGATGGTGGGTGGAGAGTGAGATGGTGGAGAGAGATTGTGGAGAGAGATGGTGGGTGGAGATGGTGGGTGGAGATGGTGGGTGGAGAGTGAGATGGTGGGTGGAGATGGTGAGAGAGATGGTGGGTGGAGATGGTGGGTGGAGATGGTGGGTGGAGATGGTGGGTTGAGAGTGAGATGGTGGAGAGAGATGGTGGGTGGAGATGGTGAGTGAGATGGTGAGGGAGATGGTGAGGGAGATGGTGAGAGAGATGGTGGGTGGAGGTGGAGAGAGAGATGGTGGAGAGAGATGGTGGAGAGAGATGGTGAGAGAGATGGTGGGTGGAGATGGTGGGTGGAGATGGTGGGTGGAGAGTGAGATGGTGGAGAGAGATGGTGGGTGGAGATGGAGGAGAGAGATGGTTGGTGGAGATGGTGGGTGGAGATGGTGGAGAGAGAGATGGTGGGTGGAGATGGTGGGTGGAGATGGTGGGTGGAGATGGTGGGTGGAGATGTTGAGACATGAGTCTGTGTCTCTCTCTCCCAGTAGTGAGATGTTGACTGCCTCGAATGGCATACAGGTGAGATGTTGACTACCTCGCCTGGCCTACAGGTGAGATGTTGACTACCTCGCCTGGCCTACAAGTGAGATGTTGACTACCTCGCCCGGCCTACAGGTGAGACGTTGACTACCTCGCCTGGTCTACAGGTGAGACGTTGACTACCTCGCCTGGTATACAGGTGAGATGTTGACTACCTCGCCTGGCCTACAGGTGAGATGTTGACTACCTCGCCTGGCCTACAGGTGAGACGTTGACTACCTCGCCTGGCCTACAGGTGAGATGTTGACTACCTCGCCAGGTATACAGGTGAGATGTTGACTACCTCGCCTGGCCTACAGGTGAGATGTTGACTACCTCGCCAGGTATAAAGGTGAGATGTTGACTACCTCGCCTGACCTACAAGTGAGATGTTGACTACCTCACCCGGCCTACAGGTGAGATGTTGACTACCTCGCCTGGCCAACAGGTGAGATGTTGATTACTTCGTCCGGCCAACAGGTGAGATGTTGACTACCTCGCCTGGCCTACATGTGAGATGTTGACTACCTCGCCTGGCCTACAGGTGAGATGTTGACTACCTCGCCTGTTCTACAGGTGAGACGTTGACTACCTCGCCCGGTCTACAGGTGAGATGTTGACTACCTTGCCTGTCCAACAGGTGAGATGTTGACTACCTCGCCTGGTCTACAGGTGAGATGTTGACTACCTCGCCTGGCCTACAGGTGAGATGTTGACTACCTCACCTGGCCTACAGGTGAGATGTTGACTACCTCACCTGGTCTGCAGGTGAGATGTTGACTACCTCGCCAGGTATAAAGGTGAGATGTTGACTACCTCGCCTGGCCTACAAGTGAGATGTTGACTACCTCACCCGGCCTACAGGTGAGATGTTGACTACCTCACCTGGCCTACAGGTGAGATGTTGACTACCTCGCCTGGCCTACAGGTGAGATGTTGACTAACTCGCCAGGCCTATAGGTGAGATGTTGACTACCTCGCCTGGCCAACAGGTGAGATGTTGACTACCTCGCCAGGTATAAAGGTGAGATGTTGACTACCTCGCCTGGCCTACAGGTGAGATGTTGACTACCTCGCCTGGCCTACAAGTGAGATGTTGACTACCTCACCCGGCCTACAGGTGACACGTTGACTACCTCGCCTGGCCTACAGGTGAGATGTTGACTACCTCGCCTGGCCTACAGGTGAGATGTTGACTACCTCGCCCGGCCTACAGGTGAGATGTTGACTACCTCGCCCGGCCTACAGGTGAGACGTTGACTACCTCGCCCGGCCTACACGAGGCTGTCTCCCTCACCGGCTCGTTGACCCGTTTGGCGAACATTCCGAGGCAGAACACGGCGGCGATGGGCGGAGCGAGGAAGCTCGTCACGGACTGGATGTAGTCAAAGAGCTGCCCGCTCTGGGCAGCCTGGACCACGGGGATCCAGGAAATGCTGACGGCAACGATGAACAGCACCCAGATTCTGGTGTGTGTGTGTGCCCGCACACACAGACACACACACACAGATACACACACACAGATATACACACAGACACACACACAGATACACACACAGATATACACACAGACACACACACAGATATACACACACAGATATACACACAGACACACGTAGATATACACACAGACACACGTAGATATACACACACAGATATACACACACATAGATATACACACAAACACACAGACACACACACACAGATACACACACACACAGACACACACAGACACACACACAGACACACACACACAGATATACACACAGATATACGCACACAGACACACACACAGATATACACACAGACACACACAGACACACACAGATATATACACACACAGACACACACACAGATATACACACAGAAACACACACAGATATACACACAGACACACACAGACACACACAGATATATACACACACAGACACACACACAGATATACACACAGACACACACACAGATATACACACAGACACACACAGACACACACAGATATACACACACAGACACACAGACACACACACACAGATACACACACATACACACACAGACACACACACAGACACACACACAGATATACACACAGATATACACACACAGACACACACACAGATATACACACAGACACACACAGATATATACACACACAGACACACACACAGATATACACACAGACACACACACAGATATACACACAGACACACACAGACACACACAGATATACACACACAGACACACACACAGACACACACACAGATATACACACAGATACACACACACAGATATACACACAGACACACACAGACACACACAGATATACACACAGAGACACATACACAGACACACACACAGATATACACACAGATATACACACACACAGACACACACACAGATATACACACAGACACACAAAGGATGTACGCACACCCACTCACCCACCCACTCAGACACCCACCCACCCACCCACGCACCCACCCACCCACTCACCCACCCACACACCCACCCACCCACTCACCCACTCACTCACCCACACACCCACCCACGCACCCACTCACCCACCCACCCACTCACCCACCCACCCACACACCCACCCACTCACCCACACACCACCCCCTCACTCACCCACCCACTCACCCACCCACTCTACCCCCCACCCACCTTCCCACCAGCATGAGTTCACGATCGCGAGCGTGTGGGCGAAGTCTCCGCCACACGTCCATCGTGAAGATGGTGCTGCTGCTGTTGAAGATCGAGGCGAGGGACGACATGAGGGCTGCCAGCATCACGGCCAGCATGAGGCCACGCAGGCCTGCAGGAGGACACAACAACATCAACAACATCAACAACATCAACAACATCAACATCACATCAACAACATCAACAACATCATCAACAACATCAACAACATCAACAACATCAACAACATCAACAACATCAACATCAACAACATCAACATCAACAACAACATCAACAACATCAACAACATCAACAACATCAACAATAACAACTTCAACAACATCAACAACAATAAATTTCGATTTAAAGTTTTCGTGACTGCAATGATTCATCTTCTTTGGTTCTTTCGGTAAAGTCACGTAGAATGAGAATAAAATAATAAATTGATAAAATAAAATAACACAATAATATTCTCACGACGTTTCGGCCACAACACAAGCGGCCTTCATCAGGTGAAGGGAGCGAGACTGTCTGGTAGGACAGCGCTGGAGTGAGAGAGCCACGTTCAGATCACGGCTTTTAAGCTGTGTGAGAGGAACAAAGAGCCTTGACGAAGGAATTAGCATAAAATTTAGCATTGAAAAGGCTGAATGATTAGCTTGTGACTGGTCACAGAAATAGCTATGTTAAAAGTTAAAGCATACACATCCGCAGAGGCCCCCATTGTTCAAAGGAATTAGCATAGAATTTAGCATTGAAATAGCTAAATTAAGGCATTCGCTTGTAACTGCTACAGAAATAGTTACGTTGAAGTCAGAGCATACACATTCACCGAGGCACTTAGTACAAATCAAAACAGGAGAATTTAGCATTGAAATAACTAGGCGAATTTAGCATTGAAATAACTGGATGATTTGCTAGTGACTGGTCACAGAAATGACTACAAATCTGAGCTATTCACAGTACTATATAGTGAACCAATAAAAACTAAAATATAAATTACCTTCATGTTATCAATAAACTCTATATTCTCCAATCAGCTAAGCTACCAACCATAAGTCGTTATATATCACAATGCTATATGGCGAAAAAATGGGTGGATTCTTACCCTCAAATTTCCGTACCACGGATAGCTACGGGCCCCGTTCAGACGGACGAGTTCGTCCATGGTCGGAACAGAGGAGGGGGAGAGAGACAGCTGCGAAGCCCTAGTATACTCCATGTTGTAAACCATACCATTAACCGTGGTGTGAGAGGTATTAAGAGGCAATGCTGGCGAAAGAGCTGCGGTCTGAAGGTCATCGTAAAATTACAATTAATTAAGAACAGAAATGATTTAACACATCTTTCCAGTGGTTACTGAGCCTGAATCCATCTTCTCGGTTGAAATTGTCTCTGTGCTTGTATATGTGAATGGCCTCATGAACGAATCTCTCATGGTAGCCAGTTGGTTTGCAAAGAACCTCCGTCTTGGAGAAGTCAATGTCATGTGAGCCCACTGAATTGTAACAGTGATCTGCCACGGCAGAGGAGTTCGTCTTACCGTGTTTCAAGTCTGCTTTATGTTCGCGGATGCGATCCGAGATATGTCTTTTGGTTTCTCCAATGTAGCTACTACCACAGAGGCACTTTAGTTTGTAAACGCCCGGGTACTGTATGTCTGGAAGAGCATCTTTTACAGATGGAACTAAATCACGGATTTTGTGTACTGTGTTGAATCGGACCTGGATCTTGTGTTTATTCAGGATTTTGGAGATCTTTTTAGTGACCCCTGCAATGTAGGGTAAGGTGATGGTTTTGAGTGGCTCCACAAGAGGATCCTTCTTCATGACTGGAGTGATGGCTTTGCGGATTGTGTAGTCGGAGTAGCCATTAGCCCTGAGAGCCTGGTGTACGTGTTTGAGTTCACTGGTAATGTGTTCCTGGTCGGAAATGCATTGGGCTCTATGGTATAGAGTCTTGATGAGGCAGTTCTTCTGGGATGGATGGTGGTGGGAATCCTGTCCCCAAACGACCTGCTTGTCAGTTTTGATGTGGTGTCCTTGTTCACCAAAGTCCCGGTACCTGACACCATCGCTATCATTGAAGACCTGGTTCATCAAGGACTGCATACTGATGTACCCCCCCCTGGTGAGACATTGCTTAACCAACACATACTTCAACTGGAATGGAACTTTCTACAAACAAACTGAGGGCACCCCAATGGGCTCCCCCCTATCTCCGGTTGTAGCCAACGTATTCATGGAAAAATTTGAAACTGACGCCATCCAGACTGCCACTCTACGCCCGACCTTATGGAAGAGGTACGTTGATGACACCTTTGTCATCTGGCCACATGGCCAGCCTGCTCTAGACCAATTCCGCGACCACATCAATTCCATACACCCAGCCATCAGATTTACCATGGAGGTCGAAAAAGATGGCAAACTACCCTTTCTGGATGTCTTAATTAAAAGGAGACATGATGGTTCAATGAGCCACTCTGTCTACAGGAAAGCTACCCATACAGATGCTTACTTGAAACCGGATTCCCACCACCATCCATCCCAGAAGAACTGCCTCATCAAGACTCTATACCATAGAGCCCAATGCATTTCCGACCAGGAACACATTACCAGTGAACTCAAACACGTACACCAGGCTCTCAGGGCTAATGGCTACTCCGACTACACAATCCGCAAAGCCATCACTCCAGTCATGAAGAAGGATCCTCTTGTGGAGCCACTCAAAACCATCACCTTACCCTACATTGCAGGGGTCACTAAAAAGATCTCCAAAATCCTGAATAAACACAAGATCCAGGTCCGATTCAACACAGTACACAAAATCCGTGATTTAGTTCCATCTGTAAAAGATGCTCTTCCAGACATACAGTACCCGGGCGTTTACAAACTAAAGTGCCTCTGTGGTAGTAGCTACATTGGAGAAACCAAAAGACATATCTCGGATCGCATCCGCGAACATAAAGCAGACTTGAAACACGGTAAGACGAACTCCTCTGCCGTGGCAGATCACTGTTACAATTCAGTGGGCTCACATGACATTGACTTCTCCAAGACGGAGGTTCTTTGCAAACCAACTGGCTACCATGAGAGATTCGTTCATGAGGCCATTCACATATACAAGCACAGAGACAATTTCAACCGAGAAGATGGATTCAGGCTCAGTAACCACTGGAAAGATGTGTTAAATCATTTCTGTTCTTAATTAATTGTAATTTTACGATGACCTTCAGACCGCAGCTCTTTCGCCAGCATTGCCTCTTAATACCTCTCACACCACGGTTAATGGTATGGTTTACAACATGGAGTATACTAGGGCTTCGCAGCTGTCTCTCTCCCCCTCCTCTGTTCCGACCATGGACGAACTCGTCCGTCTGAACGGGGCCCGTAGCTATCCGTGGTACGGAAATTTGAGGGTAAGAATCCACCCATTTTTTCGCCATATAGCATTGTGATATATAACGACTTATGGTTGGTAGCTTAGCTGATTGGAGAATATAGAGTTTATTGATAACATGAAGGTAATTTATATTTTAGTTTTTATTGGTTCACTATATAGTACTGTGAATAGCTCAGATTTGTAGTCATT
Organism: Petromyzon marinus; assembly: GCF_048934315.1. Lineage (NCBI taxonomy): Eukaryota > Metazoa > Chordata > Hyperoartia > Petromyzontiformes > Petromyzontidae > Petromyzon > Petromyzon marinus. The sequence goes on from NC_133743.1 coordinate 2,402,578, forward strand.
TCTGTGACCAGTCACTAGCAAATCATCCAGTTATTTCAATGCTAAATTCGCCTAGTTATTTCAATGCTAAATTCTCCTGTTTTGATTTGTACTAAGTGCCTCGGTGAATGTGTATGCTCTGACTTCAACGTAACTATTTCTGTAGCAGTTACAAGCGAATGCCTTAATTTAGCTATTTCAATGCTAAATTCTATGCTAATTCCTTTGAACAATGGGTGCCTCTGCGGATGTGTATGCTTTAACTTTTAACATAGCTATTTCTGTGACCAGTCACAAGCTAATCATTCAGCCTTTTCAATGCTAAATTTTATGCTAATTCCTTCGTCAAGGCTCTTTGTTCCTCTCACACAGCTTAAAAGCCGTGATCTGAACGTGGCTCTCTCACTCCAGCGCTGTCCTACCAGACAGTCTCGCTCCCTTCACCTGATGAAGGCCGCTTGTGTTGTGGCCGAAACGTCGTGAGAATATTATTGTGTTATTTTATTTTATCAATTTATTATTTTATTCTCATTCTACGTGACTTTACCGAAAGAACCAAAGAAGATCAACAACAATAATAACATCAACAACAACAACATCAACAACAACATCAACAACATCAACAACAACATCAACAACAACAACATCAACAACAACATCAACAACATCAACAACAACATCAACAACAACATTAACAACAACAACATCAACAACAACATCATCAACATCAACAACATCAACAATAACAACATCAACAACATCACATCAACAACATCACATCAACAACATCAACAACAACATCAACAACAACATCAACAACATCACATCAACAACATCAACAACAACAACAACATCAACAACATCATCAACAACATCAACAACAACATCAACAACAACATCAACAACAACATCAACAACATCAACAAAATAACAACATCAACAACATCAACAACATCAACAACAACATCAACATCATCATCATCAACAACAACAACATCAACATCATCATCAACAACATCAACAACAGTAACAAAATAACAACATCATCATCAACAACAACAACATCAACATCATCATCAACAACAACAACACCATCATCAACAACAACATCAACAACAACATCAACAACATCAACAACATCAACAAAATAACAACATCAACAACATCAACAATAACAACATCAACAACAACATCAACAACAATAATAACATCAACAACAACAACATCAACAACAACATCAACAACATCAACAACAACATCAACAACAACAACATCAACAACAACATCAACAACATCAACAACAACATCAACAACAACATCAACAACAACATCAACAACAACATCAACAACAACAACATCAACAACATCAACAACATCATCAACAACAACAATAACATCAACAACAACATCAACAACAACAACAACATCATCAACATCATCATCAACAACATCAACAACATCAACAACAACATCATCAACAACAACAACAACAACATCAACAACAACATCATCAACATCAACAACATCAACAATAACAACATCAACAACATCACATCAACAACATCACATCAACAACATCAACAACAACACCAACAACAACATCAACAACAACATCAACAACATCACATCAACAACATCAACAACAACAACAACAACATCAACAACATCATCAACAACATCAACAACAACATCAACAACAACAACAACATCAACAACATCAACAACATCATCAACAACAACAATAACATCAACAACAACAACACCAACAACATCATCAACATCATCATCAACAACATCAACAACATCAACAACAACATCATCAACAACAACAACATCATAAACAACATCAACAACAACATCAACAACAACATCAACAACATCAACAACATCACATCAACAACATCATCAACAACATCAACAACAACATCAACAACATCAACATCAACAACATCAACAACATCACATCAACAACATCACATCAACAACATCAACAACAACAACAACACCAACAACAACACCAACAACAACATCAACAACATCACATCAACAACATCAACAACAATAGCATCACATCATCAACAACAACAGCAACATCAACAACATCAACAACATGGGGCTGGGTGGGGTGGGGCTGTGTGTGTGTGTCTGTATGTGTGTCTGTGTGTGTGTGTGTCTGGCAAAACAACCCCCTACCTCCTCGCGGTGCTGGACGGGCAACTCTGTCGTGGACAGTGCTGTGGGGGGAGATCCAATTTTGATTGGCTCCTCCCCTCATGGCATATGTGTCCACCACAGGGGCTAAACGGGGGCTCTGGACGGGTGCGAGGGGCTGGTAACCCCTCCACCTTTCAATTAATTACCACTAAACCATGAGTTAAACTGAAATATCCAACTAATAAGCTTGTGCCGGAGGCCCCGGGGGGCCAGGCGTCTATGACGACTCCTGGCCAAACCCCAATTGGCGGAGCCAGGAGATTGAATATCTACCCTCGGGGCTCCTCCAGAAACAAAGAAAAGCCACTACGGGTGGCCACATGGAATGTTCGAACGCTCACTGCGGAGGAGAGGCTGCCACTCCTCTGTCGGGAGCTGGACCGGTACCGCCTGGATCTCTGCGGTATTCAGGAGGTCCGGTGGACCGGCTCTGGCTCCTGCCACCATGAGGGGTGGACAGTCCTCTACTCGGGGCAGCAGACTGCCAAACAACAGGGTGTGGTTCTTCTTTTGAACAAAAGAATGAAGGGGGCGTGGGAGCGTGTCGGCGAGGTGTGGGAAGCTGTAAGCCCCAGGCTACTTTGGGCTCGCCTTCCCATCAACCGGAGGCGAGGAATGGTGGTCGTGGTTACTTATGCCCCCACCGAAGATGAACATCCGTGGAGGGATGCAGGCAAAGCCGATGAGTCAGATGCCTTCTATGACCTCCTGTCACAGGTGCTGGCTAAAGTGGCCCCTTGGGATAGAGTCATCATGTTGGGTGACTTCAATGCCCGAGTTGGTCATGATACTGGCACCTGGTCTGGAGTGATTGGAGGGCATGGGCCAGATCAGCTCAATAACAACGGTAGGAGGCTGCTAGATGTTTGTGCAGCCCATTGGCTTGTAATTACCAACACGCTGTTCCGGCATCGGCGCATCCACACAACATCATGGATGCATGCCGGGTCCAGGCAAGACCATCTGCTGGACTACATAGTGACGGACCAGCGGATGCGAGCCCATGTCCTTGACACCAGGACCTACCGTGGAGCTGATCTGACCTCTGACCATCGACTAGTCATCTGTAAGATGCGCCTGCCATTCTTCCACTCCGGTGGTGGGTGTACACCCAGGACCCCATTCCAACCTAAAGTGGCCTGGTCTCAGTTATCTGATGAAAGTTGCAAGCGAGAATTTCATCATCGCTTGCGGCTGGGATTGGCATCGTCCCCGACTCCTCCTGATGTCGAGGGTAAATGGGCGAGGTTTAGGACGGTGACTCATGCAGCTGCAATGGCTGCTTTAGGTACGCGGTCCAGACCTCCCCAGAGACCCTGGCTGACAGAGGAGGTGTTCAGGATGGTTGAGAAAAAGCGACAGGCCCACTGTTATCGGCTACAGAATCCCACGTCAGAGAATGAGGAGGCTTACCGCAGCCTTCGCTCGGAGGTTCGGAGAGCCGTGAGGCGCTGCAAGGATGGGTGGTGGTCGCGGGTTGCTGAGGAGATGGAGTCTGCCTCAGTGGCCCGTGATCACAAATCTCTATTTAACTCCATCAAAAAAGTAACTTGCACCGCCAAACCTATTACCATCATTAGGGGAAAAAACGGTGATCCAATCTCCGACCCCCATGAACAGGTTTGCAGATTTGCTGAGCATTTCCGTGAGGTCCTGGGGGAGGGAAAATCCCTCAGCCAGGAAAACATCGTGGCACAAAGTGAGGATGACCCTGCTGAGGCTGCGGTGCCTCAAATATTGGAAGAAGTCACCCCCTGTGAGTGGCTGGCTGAGGTGCCATCTGCTGAGGAAGTACTGAAGGTGATCCGGAGTCTGAGACCAGGAAAGGCAGCGGGCAGAGATGATCTCCCAAGCGAAATGCTGAGGGAGGGTGGCGTTTGCGCACAGACTGCCCTATATGACATCATAACAACAGTCTGGACCACTGGACGGGTTCCGCAGGATTGGAAGGATGCCCTGGTGGTCCCCCTTTTTAAGAAGGGGGACCGCACAGACTGTAACAACTACAGGGGCATCTCACTCCTCAGTGTGCCGGGAAAGGTCCTGGCAAGGATTATTCAACATCGCCTTGCCAGGCACGCTGAGGAGAGGCTTGCGGAGCCCGAATGCAATTTCAGGAAATGGCGGTCCTGCACAGATGCCATATTTTCTGTCCGTCTGCTACAGCAGAGGTGTAGGGAATTCCAACAAGACCTACGTCTCTGCTTTATTGACCTGGTCAAGGCCTATGATACCATCAGTAGGCCTGGGCTCTAGGTCGTTCTTCGTTCTTTTGGAGTACCTGACCCTCTGCCCACGATCATTAAGGACCTTCATGATGGTGAGCGGGCTCGGGTAAAACTACGTGGCCGGGAGTCAGAGCCATTCCCTGTACACCTTGGGATGCGACAGGGATGTCCTCTGGCTCCCACATTATTTAACATCTTTTTTGACCACGTAGTTCGTGAAGCCTTCAATAGCTGTACCGGGGGAATCTCCATATGGTACAGATATAATGGGAGGCTAATCGATGCCCGGGTGCGGTCAAGGGATGACTCCCTATTGCTCAACCACGTTATGTATGCTGATGATTTGGTAATAGCTGCTCAGTCAGAGGAGGAGTTGGAGACGCTGCTGCTGAGACTGGAGCGTGCCACTAAGAGGTGGGGCCTTACCATCAGCCCCACCAAAACTAAGCACCTGCCTGGGTATTTTGTACCATCGGACACTCCACCCCCACAACTCCTAATCGGTGATGGGGCAGTTGTGGAGAGAGTGGAGAGTTTCCCATACCTGGGCAGTGTGCTTATGACTGGCTCCAGTTTAACAGCAGAGGTCTCACTCCGAATCAGTCGAGCGGCAATATCTTTTCATCGGTTGCGTAACGCTGTGTGGAAGCTACCTGGTCTGTCGCTCCGCACTAAGCTTCAGGTCTTCTCGGCCACGGTCATTCCCTCCTTTCTCTACGCTTGCGAAACGTGGACCCCCCTAATGGAACATCTTCGCCGGTTAGAAACATTTAGGCTGGCCTGCCTACGATCCATCCTGGGTTTAACCAGACTGGATTGTGTGAGGAGCTCACAAATCCTTGAAAGATCTGGGCAAGGTCCCATCGGTGAGCTCCTCCGGCGGGGAAGGCTGCGATGGCTGGGTCATGTAGCCCGCATGCCCAGCCACCGCATGCCGAAACAGCTTTTGTTCGGCCGGATCGAGGGGGCTAAGCGGGCGCGGCACGGGCTAGAGAAGAGATGGAGTGATGTGGTACAGGACGACGTGGAGCTGAGTGGACTTGCCGATGACCGGTACCAGCGGTGTCAAGATTGGCCTCTGTGGAGGAGGCTCGTGAAGGACGCTACTGGGCAGTTGGAGTCAGTCGCCCTCCAACAACAATGGAGGGCGGAGGAGCGACGCTCACAACAACGAGCGGAGCGCCGGGTGGCTAAAGCACAGCAGGTTGGCACAGTAGGGGGCACAGGTGGTGCATCAGCCAGTCATCTTAGTCAGTCGACCCGTGGCACCTGCTGGGTCTGCCCCGTGACCTCCTGCCAGTGGGCGTTCGACACTTCACGTGGCCTCAGGGTGCACATAGCCTGGTACAAGCGTCGTGGTGACGTCACCGCCACTTAGTGGCGAATGTCGGTTGTCGTTGTTGTGTGTGTCTGTGTGTATCTGGTGGGGAGCGGTAGTGTAGTAGTGGTTAGCGCTACGCTGCGCTATGAACCTGGCGACCCGGGTTCGATTCCCGCTCACGGCCAACACCAGTGACGATTATCTGAACCGGTCCCGGGCCTCCCCTAGGTCGACTCAGCCTCAAATGAGCACCTGGCGCGGTGGATAAAAACATTTTCACTAGGAAGACAAAGGCGGTCGGGCGTGGTGCTGGCCACCCACCCCCTCGTGTACCGTTCCGGCCTTCATAGGTGCTCGCTAACAGCACTTGCCCCTACAGTCTGTTAAGGCTATACGGGGGATCTTTGTCTCTTCGTTTGTGTGTGTGTCTGTGTGTGTCTGTGTGTGTGTGTCTGTGTGTGTGTGTCTGTGTGTGTGTGTCTGTGTGTGTGTCTGTGTGTGTGTCTCTGTGTGTGTGTCTCTGTGTGTGTGTGTCTGTGTGTGTGTGTGTGTGTCTGTGTGTCTGTGTGTGTGTCTGTGTGTCTGTGTGTGTGTCTGTGTGTGTGTGTGTCTGTGTGTGTCTGTGTGTGTGTATGTGTGTGTCTGTGTGTGTGTGTGTCTGTGTGTGTGTGTGACTGTGTGTGTGTGTGTATCTGTGTGTGTGTGTGACTGTGTGTGTCTGTGTGTGTGTGTGACTGTGTGTGTGTGTGTATCTGTGTGTGTGTGTGACTGTGTGTGTCTGTGTATGTGTGTGTCTGTGTGTGTGTCTGTGTGTGTGTGTCTGTGTGTATGTGTGTGTCGGTGTCTGTGTGTGTGTGTCTGTGTGTGTGTTGACCGCTGGGTAGTAGCTCTATGACGAGCTTGGGGTAGGCGATGTTCGTGCAGCCAACTTCAGTGCCGCAGATTTCCTTGCACCGCTCAGGAATCACGCATCCCACCTCGTCTGTAGGGGAGGGGAGCGGTGGTGCAGTGGTTAGCGCACTGTGTGTGTGTGAGTGGGGAGTGGTGGTGCAGTGGTTAGCGCACTGTGTGTGTGTGAGTGGGGAGTGGTGGTGCAGTGGTTAGCGCACTGTGTGTGTGTGAGTGGGGAGTGGTGGTGCAGTGGTTAGCGCACTGTGTGTGTGAGTGGGGAGTGGTGGTGCAGTGGTTAGCGCACTGTGTGTGTGAGTGGGGAGTGGTGGTTAGCGCACTGTGTGTGAGTGGGGAGTGGTGGTGCAGTGGTTAGCGCTCTGTGAGTGTGTGCGTGGGGAGTGGTGGTGCAGCTGTCTCTGTGTGTGAGTCTGCTGTGTGGGTCTAGAGCCCTAGGGGGCACCCCCAGTGGCAGCTGTCTCTGTGTGTGAGTCTGGAGCCCTAGGGGGCACCCCCAGTGGCAGCTGTCTCTGTGTGTGAGTCTGCTGTGTGGGTCTAGAGCCCTAGGGGGCACCCCCAGTGGCAGCTGTCTCTGTGTGTGAGTCTGGAGCCCTAGGGGGCACCCCCAGTGGCAGCTGTCTCTGTGTGTGAGTCTGCTGTGTGTGAGTCTGGAGCCCTAGGGGCACTCCCAGTGGCAGCTGTCTCTGTGTGTGAGTCTGGAGCCCTAGGGGCACCCCTAGTGGCAGCTGTCTCTGTGTGTGAGTCTGCTGTGTGTGAGTCTGGAGCCCTAGGGGCACCCCCAGTGTCAGCTGTCTCTGTGTGTGAGTCTGGAGCCCTAGGGGCAGGCACCCCCAGTGTCAGCTGTCTCTGTGTGTGAGTCTGGAGCCCTAGGGGCAGGCACCCCCAGTGTCAGCTGTCTCTGTGTGTGAGTCTGGAGCCCTAGGGGCACCCCCAGTGGCAGCTGTCTCTGTGTGTGAGTCTGGAGCCCTAGGGGCACCCCCAGTGGTAGCTGTCTCTGTGTGTGAGTCTGGAGCCCTAGGGGCGACCCCAGTGGCAGCTGTCTCTGTGTGTGAGTCTGGAGCCCTAGGGGCGACCCCAGTGGCAGCTGTCTCTGTGTGTGAGTCTGGAGCCCTAGGGGTACCCCCAGTGGCAGCTGTCTCTGTGTGTGAGTCTGGAGCCCTAGGGGCGACCCCAGTGGCAGCTGTCTCTGTGTGTGAGTCTGGAGCCCTAGGGTGTACCCCCAGTGTCAGCTGTCTCTGCGCGTGAGTCTGCAATTCGTGACCGCAAATGCATTCTGACTCACAATTGGCAAACACGATTCCCCGTGGACACAAAAAAAATATAATAACAACAACAACAATAACAACAACAACAATAATAATAACAATAATCAAGTTTTCGGTCTGGCCTCTTGGCGACTCAACGCGGCTGCTGATTGGTTGCCAGAACGGAGGCCCAAACGCTTCCCCGCTAAGCGAGTGACCTTCAACGAAACGCGACCCAGAGCGTGACAACTCACGGTAATAATCGATCAGAAAGGTTGCAGCCTGTCTCACCGGGGTAAAGAACTCGGCTGATCATCCCGGGCAGGACCATGAGGTACATTGGGAGCAGCTTCAGGTAGCCGCAGAAGATGCAGCCGGCCTTGACGTGCGTGAGGTTCGAAGCGGCGAGGCATCGCTGGACAATCACCTGGGAGTGTAATGCAGTGGGTGGGTGGGTGACTCAGCCACTCACCCACTCACCCACACAACCACCGACTCACTCACTCACTCACACACTCACACGCTCGCTCGCACACCCACTCATCCACTCACTCACCCACTCACTCACACACCCACTCACCAACTCACTCACACACTCACTCACACACTCACCCACCCACTCACACACTCACTCACTTACACACCCACCCGCCCACACACTCACCCACTCAGACACTCACCCACTCACTCACACACCCACCCACTCACTCACTCGCTCACACACCCACCCGCTCACACACCCACTCACTCACTCACACACCCACCCGCCCACACACTCACCCACTCAGACACTCACTCACCCACACACTCACCCACACACTCACACACCCACTCACTAACTGACCCATCCACCCACCCACCCACTCACTCACTGACCCACCCACTCACCCACTCACTCACTCACCCACCCACCCACTCACTCACTCACCCACTCACTCACTCACCCACCCACACACCCACCCACTCACCCACTCACTCACCCACTCATCCACCCACCCATCCACTCCACTCACCCACCCACCCACTCACTCACTCACTCACCCACTCACTCACTCACTCACCCACCCACCCACCCACTCACCCACTCACTCACCCACTCACCCACCCACCCATCCACTCCACTCACCCATCCACCCACCCACTCACTCACTCACCCACCCACCCACCCACTCACCCACACACTCACCCACTCACTCACACACTCAAACACTCACGCACCCACTCACTCACCCACGCACCCACTCACTCACTCACACACTCACACACTCACCCTCACACTCCACCAACCCACCCACTCACCCACCCACTCACCCACCCACTCACCCACTCACTCACCCACCCACCCACCCACTCACTCACCCATTCACCCACCCACTCACCCACCCACTCCACCCACCCACCCACTCACTCACCCACTCCACCCACTCACTCACCCACTCACCCACTCACCCACTCACCCACCCACCCACCCACTCACTCACTCACCCACCCAGCCACCCACTCACCCACTCACTCACTCACCCACCCACCCACCCACTCACCCACCCACCCACTCACTCACCCACCCAACCCACTCAGCCACCCACCCACTCGCCCACTCACCCACCCACTCACCCACTCGCCCACTGACTCACCCACTCACCCACTCACCCACTCACCCACCCACCCACTCACTCACTCACTCACCCACCCAGCCACCCACTCACCCACTCACTCACTCACCCACCCACCCACTCACCCACCCACCCACTCACTCACCCACCCAACCCACTCAGCCACCCACCCACTCGCCCACTCACCCACCCACTCACCCACTCACTCACCCACTCACCCACTCACCCACCCACCCACTCGCCCAATCACCCACCCACTCACCCACCCACTCACCCACTCACCCACTCACTCACCCACTCACCCACTCACCCATCCACCTACTCACTCACCCACCCACTCACTCACTCACTCACCCACCCACCCACCCACTCACTTACTCACTCACCCACTCACTCACTTACTCACTCACCCACCCACCCACTCACTCACCCACTCTCTCACCCACTCACCCACCCATCTACTCCACTCACCCACCCACCCACCCACTCACTCACCCACTCACCCACTCACTCACCCACCCACCCACCCACTCACCCAACCACCCACTCACCCACCCACCCACTCACCCACTCACCCACCCACCCACCCATTCACCCACTCACCTACCCACCCACTCACCCACCCACTCACCCACCCACTTACCCGCCCACTCGCCCACTCACCCACCCACCCACTCACCCACTCACTCACCCACCCACCCACCCACTCATTCACTCACTCACCCAATAACCCACCCACTCCACCCACCCACCCACTCACTCACCCACTCCACCCACTCACTCATCCACTCACCCACTCACCCACCCCCACACCGACTCACCCACCCACTCACTCACCCACTCACCCACCCACTCACCCACTCATTCATTCACCCACCCACACCACCCACTCACTCACTCACTCACCCACCCACTCACCCACTCACTCACCCACCCACCCACCCTCTCACCCATCAACTCATTCACTCACCCACCCAACCCACTCACCCACCCACCCACTCGCCCACTCACCCACCCACTCACCCACTCACCCACTCACCCAATCACTCACTCACCCACCCACTCACCCACCCACCCACCCACCGACTCACTCACTCACCCACTCACCCACCCACCCACCCACTCACCCACCCACCCACTCACCCACCCACCCACTCACTCACCCACCCATCCACCCACTCACTCACCCACCTACTCACCCACCCACCCACCCACCCACTCACTCACCCACCCACTCACCCACCCATCCACTCACCCACTCACCGACCCACTCACCCACTAACTCACTCACCCACCCACCCACCCACTCACCGACCCACTCACTCACTCACTCACCCACCCATCCACCCACTCACTCACTCACCGACCCACTCACCCACCCACTCACTCACCCACCTACTCACCCACCCACCCACCCACTCACTCACCCACCCACTCACCCACCCATCCACTCACCCACTCACCGACTCACTCACCCACTCACTCACTCACCCACCCACCCACTCACCGACCCACTCACCCACTCACTCACTCACCCACCCACCCACTCACCGACCCACTCACCCACTCACTCACTCACCCACCCACCCACCCACTCTCCGACCCAATCACCCACCCACCCATTCACCCACTCACCCACCCACTCATCCACTCACCCACTCACCCACCCACCCACCCACTCACTCACTCACCCACCCAGCCACCCACTCACCCACTCACTCACCCACCCACCCACCCACTCACCCACCCACCCACCCACTCACTCACCCACCCAACCCACTCAGCCACCCACCCACTCGCCCACTAACCCACCCACTCACCCACCCACCCACCCACTCACTCACTCACCCACCCAGCCACCCACTCACCCACTCACTCACTCACTCACGCACCCACCCACCCACTCACCCACCCACCCACTCACTCACCCACCCAACCCACTCAGCCACCCACCCACTCGCCCACTCACCCACCCACTCACCCACTCGCCCACTCACCCACCCACTCACCCACTCACCCACTCACTCACCCACTCACCCACTCACCCACCCAACCCACCCACCCCCTCGCCCACTCACCCACCCACTCACCCACCCACCCACCCACTCACTCACTCACCCACCCAGCCACCCACTCACCCACTCACTCACTCAGCCACCCACCCACCCACTCACCCACCCACCCACTCACTCACCCACCCAACCCACTCAGCCACCCACCCACTCGCCCACTCACTCACCCACTCACCCACTCACCCACTCACTCACCCACTCACCCACTCACCCACCCACCTACTCCACCCACCCACTCACCCACCCACTCACTCATCCACCCAACCCGCTCACCCACCCACCCACTCGCCCAATCACCCACCCACTCACCCACCCACTCACCCACTCACCCACTCACTCACCCACCACCCACTCACCCACCCACCTACTCACTCACCCACCCACCCACTCACCCACCCACTCACCCACCCACCCACCCACTCACTCACTCACCCACCCAGCCACCCACTCACCCACTCACTCACTCACCCACCCACCCACCCACTCACCCACCCACCCACTCACTCACCCACCCAACCCACTCAGCCACCCACCCACTCGCCCCACTCACTCACCCACCTCACCCACTCACCCACTCACTCACCCACTCACCACTCACCCACCCACCTACTCACCCACCCACTCACCCACCCACCCACTCATCCACCCAACCCACTCACCCACCCACCCACTCGCCCAATCACCCACCCACTCCACCCCCACCACCCACTCACCCACTCACTCTCCCACCCACCTACTCACTCACCCACCCCCCCACTCACCCACCCACTCACCCACCCACCCACCCACCCACTCTCACCCACTCACCCACTCACCCACCCACTCACTCACCCACTCACTCACTCACTCACCCACCCACTTACCCACTCACTCACCCACCCACTCACTCACTTACTCACTCACCCACTCACTCACTTACTCACTCACCCACCCACCCACCCACTCACTCACCCACTCTCTCACCCACTCACCCACCCATCTACTCCACTCACCCACCCACCCACCCACTCACTCACCCACTCACCCACTCACTCACCCACCCACCCACCCACCCCAACCACCCACTCACCCACCCACCCACTCACCCACCCACCCACCCATTCACCCACTCACCTACCCAGCCCACTCACCCACCCACTCACCCCCACTCGCCCACTCACCCACCCACCCCACCCACTCATTCACTCACTCACCCAATAACCCACCCACTCCACCCACCCACCCACTCACTCACCCACTCCACCCACTCACTCATCCACTCACCCACTCACCCACCCCCACACCCACTCACCCACCCACTCACTCACCCACTCACCCACCCACTCACCCACTCATTCACTCACCCACCCACCCACCCACTCACTCACTCACACCCACCCACTCACCCACACCCACTCACCACCCACCCACCCACCCTCTCACCCATCAACTCATTCACTCACCCACCCAACCCACTCACCCACCCACCCACTCGCCCACTCACCCACCCACTCACCCACTCACCCACTCACTCACTCACCCACCCACTCACCCACCCACCCACCGACTCACCTCACTCACTCACCCACTCACCCACCCACCCACCCACTCACCCACCCACCCACTCACCCAGCCACCCACTCACTCACCCACCCATCCACCGACTCACACACCCACCTACTCACCCACCCACCCACCCACTCACTCACCCACCCACTCACCCACCCATCCACTCACCCACTCACCGACCCACTCACCCACTCACTCACCACCCACCCACCCACTCACCGACCCACTCACTCACTCACCCACCCACCCACCCACTCACCCACCCACCCACTCACTCACCCACCCAACCCACTCAGCCACCCACCCACTCGCCCACTCACCCACCCACTCACCCACTCACTCACCCACTCACCCACTCACCCACCCACCCACTCGCCCAATCACCCACCCACTCACCCACCCACTCACCCACTCACCCACTCACTCACCCACTCACCCACTCACCCATCCACCTACTCACTCACCCACCCACCCACTCACTCACTCACCCACCCACCCACCCACCCACTCACTTACTCACTCACCCACTCACTCACTTTCTCACTCACCCACCCACCCACTCACTCACCCACTCTCTCACCCACTCACCCACCCATCTACTCCCACTCACCCACCCACCCACCCACTCACTCACCCACTCACCCACTCACTCACCCACCCACCCACCCACTCACCCAACCACCCACTCACCCACCCACCCACTCACCCACTCACCCACCCACCCACCCATTCACCCCACTCACCTACCCACCCACTCACCCACCCACTCACCCACCCACTCACCCGCCCACTCGCCCACTCACCCACCCACCCACTCACCCACTCCATCACCCACCCACCCACCCACTCATTCACTCACTCACCCAATAACCCACCCACTCCACACACCCACCCACTCACTCACCCACTCCACCCACTCACTCATCCACTCACCCACTCACCCACCCCCACACCGACTCACCCACCCACTCACTCACCCACTCACCCACCCACTCAACCCACTCATTCACTCACCCCACCCACACCAACCCACTCACTCACTCACCCACCCACTCACCCCACTCACTCACACCACCCACCCACCCCTCACCCATCAACTCATTCACTCACCCACCCAACCCACTCACCCACCCACCCACTCGCCCACTCACCCACCCACTCACCCACTCACCCACTCACCCACTCACTCACTCACCCACCCACCACCCACCCACCCACCCACCGACTCACTCACTCACCCACTCACCCACCCACCCACCCACTCACCCACCCACCCACTCACCCACCCACCCACTCACTCACCCACCCATCCACCCACTCACTCACCCACCTACTCACCCACCCACCCACCCACACACTCACCCACCCACTCACCCACCCATCCACTCACCCACTCACCGACCCACTCACCCACTAACTCACTCACCCACCCACCCACTCACCGACCCACTCACTCACTCACTCACCCACCCATCCACCCACTCACTCACTCACCGACCCACTCACCCACCCACTCACTCACCCACCTACTCACCCACCCACCCACCCACTCACTCACCCACCCACTCACCCACCCATCCACTCACCCACTCACCGACTCACTCACCCACTCACTCACTCACCCACCCACCCACTCACCGACCCCACTCACCCACTCACTCACTCACCCACCCACCCCACTCACCGACCCACTCACCCACTCACTCACTCACCCACCCACCCACCCACTCTCCGACCCAATAACCCACCCACCCACTCACCCACTCACCCACCCACTCATCCACTCACCCACCCACCCACCCACCCCCCACTCACTCACTCACCCACCCAGCCACCCACTCACCCACTCACTCACCCACCCACCCACCCACCTCACCCACCCACCCACCCACCCACTCACTCACCCACCCAACCCACTCAGCCACCCACCCACTCGCCCACTAACCCACCCACTCACCCACCCACCCACCCACTCACTCACTCACCCACCCAGCCACCCACTCACCCACTCACTCACTCACTCACGCACCCACCCACCCACTCACCCACCCACCCACTCACTCACCCACCCAACCCACTCAGCCACCCCACCCACTCGACCACTCACCCACCCACTCACCCACTCGCCCACTCACCCACCCACTCACCCACTCACCCACTCACCCACCCAACCCACTCAGCCACCCACCCACCGCCCACTCACCCACCCACTCACCCACCCACCCACCCACTCACTCACTCACCCACCCAGCCACCCACTCACCCACTCACTCACTCAGCCACCCACCCACCCACTCACCCACCCACCCACTCACTCACCCACCCAACCCACTCAGCCACCCACCCACTCGCCCACCCACTCACCCACTCACCCACTCACTCCACCCACTCACCCACTCACCCACCCACCTACTCACCCACCCACCACCCACCCACCCACTCACTCATCCACCCAACCCGCTCACCCACCCACCCACTCGCCCAATCACCCACCCACTCACCCACCCACTCACCCACTCACTCACCCACTCACCCACTCACCCACCCACCTACTCACTCACCCACCCACCCACTCACCCACCCACTCACCCACCCACCCACCCATTCACCCACTCACCTACCCACCCACTCACCCACCCACTCACCCACCCACTCACCCGCCCACTCGCCCCACTCACCCACCCACCCACTCACCCACTCACTCACCCACCCACCCACCCACTCATTCACTCACTCACCCAATAACCCACCCACTCCACACACCCACCCACTCACTCACCCACTCCACCCACTCACTCATCCACTCACCCACTCACCCACCCCCACACTGACTCACCCCCACCCACTCACCACCCACTCACCCACCCACTCACCCACTCATTCACTCACCCACCCACACCACCCACTCACTCACTCACCCACCCACTCACCCACTCACTCACCCACCCACCCACCCTCTCACCCATCAACTCATTCACTCACCCACCCAACCCACTCACCCACCCACCCACCTCGCCCACTCACCCACCCACTCACCCACTCACCCACTCACCCACTCACTCACTCACCCACCCACTCACCCACCCACCCACCCACCGACTCACTCACTCACCCACTCACCCACCCACCCACCCACCCACTCACCCACCCACCCACTCACCCACCCACCCACTCACTC
This sequence comes from Petromyzon marinus, assembly GCF_048934315.1. Classification (NCBI taxonomy): domain Eukaryota; kingdom Metazoa; phylum Chordata; class Hyperoartia; order Petromyzontiformes; family Petromyzontidae; genus Petromyzon; species Petromyzon marinus. The sequence continues at coordinate 2,418,884 of NC_133743.1, forward strand.
ACCCACCCATCCACCCACTCACTCACCCACCTACTCACCCACCCACCCACCCACACACTCACCCACCCACTCACCCACCCATCCACTCACCCACTCACCGACCCACTCACCCACTCACTCACTCACCCACCCACCCACTCACCGACCCACTCACTCACTCACTCACCCACCCATCCACCCACTCACTCACTCACCGACCCACTCACCCACCCACTCACTCACCCACCTACTCACCCACCCACCCACCCACTCACTCACCCACCCACTCACCCACCCATCCACTCACCCACTCACCGACTCACTCACCCACTCACTCACTCACCCACCCACCCACTCACCGACCCACTCACCCACTCACTCACCTCACCCACCCACCCACTCACCGACCCACTCACCCACTCACTCACTCACCCACCCACCCACCCACTCTCCGACCCAATCACCCACCCACCCACTCACCCACTCACCCACCCACTCATCCACTCACCCACTCACTCACCCACCCACCCACCCACTCACCCACCCACCCACCCACCCACTCACTCACCCACCCAACCCACTCAGCCACCCACCCACTCGCCCACTAACCCACCCACTCACCCACCCACCCACCCACTCACTCACTCACCCACCCAGCCACCCACTCACCCACTCACTCACTCACTCACGCACCCACCCACCCACTCACCCACCCACCCACTCACTCACCCACCCAACCCACTCAGCCACCCACTCACCCACTCACTCACCCACCCACCCACCCACTCACCCACCCACCCACCCACCCACTCACTCACCCACCCAACCCACTCAGCCACCCACCCACTCGCCCACTAACCCACCCACTCACCCACCCACCCACCCACTCACTCACTCACCCACCCAGCCACCCACTCACCCACTCACTCACTCACTCACGCACCCACCCACCCACTCACCCACCCACCCACTCACTCACCCACCCAACCCACTCCAGCCACCCACCCAATCGACCACTCACCCACCCACTCACCCACTCGCCCACTCACCCACCCACTCACCCACTCACCCACTCACCCACCCAACCCACTCAGCCACCCACCCACTCGCCCACTCACCCACCCACTCACCCACCCACCCACTCACTCACTCACCCACCCAGCCACCCACCACTCCACCCACTCACTCACGCACCCACCCACCCACTCACCCACCCACCCACTCACTCACCCACCCAACCCACTCAGCCACCCCACCCACTCGCCCACCCACTCACCCACTCACCCACTCACTCACCCACTCACCCACTCACCCACCTACTCACCCACCCACTCACCCACCCACTCACTCATCCACCCAACCCGCTCACCCACCCACCCACTCGCCCAATCACCCACCCACTCACCCACCCACTCACCCACTCACTCACCCACTCACCCACTCACCCACCCACCTACTCACTCACCCACCCACCCACTCACCCACCCACTCACCCACCCACCCACTCACACACTCACCCACCCAGCCACCCACTCACCCACTCACTCACTCACCCACCCACCCACCCACCCACTCACCCACCCACCCACTCACTCACCCACCCAACCCACTCAGCCACCCACCCCACTCGCCCACTCACTCACCCACTCACCCACTCACTCACCCACTCACCACTCACCCACCCACCTACTCACCCACCCACTCACCCACCCCCACTCACTCATCCACCCAACCCACTCACCCACCCACCCACTCGCCCAATCACCCACCCACTCACCCACCCACTCACCCACTCACCCACTCACTCACCCACTCTCCCACCCACCTACTCACTCACCCACCCACCCACCTCACCCACCCACTCACCCACCCACCCACCCACCCACCCACTCTCACCCACTCACCCACTCACCCACCCACTCACTCACCCACTCACTCACTCACTCACCCACCCACTCACCCACCTCACTCACCCACCCACTCACTCACTTACTCACTCACCCACTCACTCACTTACTCACTCACCCACCCACCCACCCACTCACTCACCCACTCTCTCACCCACTCACCCACCCATCTACTCCACTCACCCACCCACCCACCCACTCACTCCACCCACTCACCCACTCACTCACCCACCCACCCACCCACTCACCCAACCACCCACTCACCCACCCACCCACTCACCCACCCACCCACCCATTCACCCCTCACCTACCCAGCCACTCACCCACCCACTCACCCGCCCACTCGCCCACTCACCCACCCACCCACCCACTCATTCACTCACTCACCCAATAACCCACCCACTCCACCCACCCACCCACTCACTCACCCACTCCACCCCACTCACATCCACTCACCCACTCACCCACCCCCACACCCACTCACCCACCCACTCACTCACCCACTCACCCACCCACTCACCCACTCATTCACTCACCCACCCACCCACTCACTCACTCACTCACCAACCCACTCACCCACTCACTCACCCACCCACCCACCCTCTCACCCATCAACTCATTCACTCACCCACCCAACCCACTCACCCACCCACCCACTCGCCCACTCACCCACCCACTCACCCACTCACCCACTCACTCACTCACCCACCCACTCACCACCCACCCACCGACTCACTCACTCACTCACTCACCCACTCACCCACCCACCCACCCACTCACCCACCCACCCCACCTCACCCACCCACCCATTCACTCACCCACCCATCCACCCACTCACTCACCCAGCTACTCACCCACCCACCCACCCACTCACTCACCCACCCACTCACCCACCCATCCACTCACCCACTCACCGACCCACTCACCCACTCACTCACTCACCCACCCACCCACCCACTCACCGACCCACTCACTCACTCACTCACCCACCCATCCACCCACTCACTCACTCACCGACCCACTCACCCACCCACTCACTCACCCACCTACTCACCCACCCACCCACCCACTCACTCACCCACCCACTCACCCATCCATCCACTCACCCACTTCACCGACCCACTCACCCACTCACTCACTCACCCACCCACCCACTCACCGACCCACTCACCCACTCACTCACTCACTCATCCACCCACCCACTCACCGACCCACTCACCCACTCACTCACTCACCCACCCACCCACCCACTCACCGACCCACTCACCCACCCACCCACTCACCCACTCACCCACCCACCGACCCACTCATCCACTCATTCACTCACCCACCCACTCACTCACTCACCCCACCCACTCACCCACTCACCGACCCACTCACCCACTCACTCACTCACCCACCCACCAACTCACTCACCCACCCACTCACCCACCCACTCACCCACCCACCCCACTCACTCACCCACTCACCCACCCACTCACTCACCCACCCACCCACTCACCCACCCACTCACCCACCCACCTGATCGCTGCACCAGTACCACACTTCCACGACTGTGAGCCCGAACGTGAGCGCTGGCCACGGTAGATCCGAGTCCACTCATGCACCAACTCACTCACCCACCAACCCACTCACACTCCCACTCACCCACTCACCCCACTCACCCACCCACCCACAAACTCACCCACTCACCGACTCACTCACCCACTCACTCACTCACCCACCCACCCACCCACTCACCGACCCACTCACCCACCCACCCACCCACTCACTCACTCACCCACCCACTCACCCACCCACTCACCGAACCACTCACCCACTCACTCACTCACCCACCCATCCACTCACCCACCCACTCACCCACCCACCCACTCACCCACCCACAAACTCACCCACTCACCAACTCACTCACCCACAACCCACTCACACTCCCACTCACCCACTCACCCACTCACTCACCCGACCAACCCACTCACACTCCCACTCACCCACTCACCCACTCACCCACCCACCCACAAACTCACCCATTCACCGACCCACTCACCCACTCACTCACTCACCCACCCACTCACCCACGCACTCACTCACTCACCCACCCACTCACCCACTCACCCACTCACCCACTCACTCACCCACCCACCCACTCACCCACCCACTCACTCACTCACCCACCCACTCACCCACTCACCCACTCACCGACCCACTCACCCACTCACTCACTCACCCACCCACTTAACCGGACCCACTCACCCTCCCACTCACTCACCCCACCCACTCACCCACCCTCCTACTCACCCACCCACCCACCTACTCACCCACTCACCCACCCACTCACCCACTCACCCACCCACCCACCCACTCACCCACCCACCTGATCGCTGCACCAGTAACCACACTCCCACGACTGTGAGCCCGAACGTGAGCGCTGGCCACGGTAGATCCACTCACCCACTCACGCACCAACTCATTCACCCACCAACCCACTCACACTCCCCACTCACCCACTCACCCACCCACCCACCCACAAACTCACCCCATTCACCGACCCACTCACCCACTCACCCACCCACTCACCCACTCACTCACCCACCCACCCACCCACTCACGCACCCACTCACTCACCCACTCATGCACCCACTCACTCACCCACCAACCCACTCACCGACCCCACTCACCCACTCACCCACTCACCCACCCACCCACCCACTCACCGACCCACACACCCACTCACCCACTCATGCACCCACTCACTCACCCACCAACCCACTCACACTCCCACTCACCCACTCACCCACTCACCCACCCACCCACAAACTCACCCACTCACCGACTCACTCACCCACTCACTCACTCACCCACCCACCCACCCCCACTCACTCACCCACCCACCACCCACTCACCCACCCACCCACCCACTCACCCACCCACCTGATCGCTGCACCAGTACCACACTCTCCCACGGACTGTGAGCCCGAACGTGAGGCGCTGGCCACGGTAGATCCGAGTCC